>NC_091163.1:35514128-35717163 GCF_040958095.1 Procambarus clarkii
TGACTGGTAGCAAAGTGTTCATTGTAGCCCATGACCAGAGTCACATTCTTGTAGCAGATGATGTTGACTGGTAGCAAAGTGTTCATTGTAGCCCATGACCAGAGTCACATTCTTGTAGCAGATGATGTTGACTGGTAGCAAAGTGTTCATTGTAGCCCATGACCAGAGTCACATAGCACAGGCAGTTAACAACCAGTTAGACCAGTTTAATCCCCAGGCAGAACGAGACATTTGACACGTTTTCTTAGGTGTTTGCGTTTATATTGATGACCAAACCACACACCAGAAGATGAAGAGATGACGTTTCAGTCCGTCGTGGACCATTATCACGTCGATGGTGACAATGGTCCGGGAGGGACCTAAATGTGGTCGTCTCCTCACCTCTTGGTGTGTGGTTTGGTCATCGTGGCTTCAACAACGTTATTGTGACTCATTGTCTGCGTTTATATTATACTGTTAAGATTATGCGTCAAGGAAAACAATGGAAAAAGAATACAATATTAAATAATATAACAGCATATTATGAGACAGCTAACTCTTAATTAAAAGTTAATTGCACATTCACATATACATAGAAGAGCGACCTAGTTTATTCATCATTGGCAACATTTAAAAGCAGATTCCATACATTAGCCTTTGCAAGTCTTTATGATGTGGATTTTCTGGAGGATGGGGGGACCTTGCTCTCTTATTAACCCACTGTAGTTTTGTTCGTGCCCTTTAGGGTATGTCCCCATATGGATATGTTCTCATACCACTTCTTATCTCCCATGCAGCTGCATTTGTGAGTCTTGGTTCATGAACTGGGTTCCTCCCCCTCTGCACAGATTTGTCTCATCATGCCTTCTGTCATGTTTGGCTCAAAAGCATCTTCAACTGCAAACAAGTTGCACTTGGCCTTGTAGTGGGCCACAAGCCCCATGCCCATTTAGTGGAGGTTCTCCATTTGTGTGCGATTCAGGAGACATTCTCAGAGCAGTGCCAGGTTGGTCTCGGTTCTTCGTCTGAGGCCTATAACTACTGTACGTGGTCGTCTGCTGTTGCCCCCACAGATGCCATTCCCAAGTTGTGCTCTTGCAGTATGCTGTGACAGACTCCTATATTTCTTTCCATTCCAGCCCGCTGGTCACCTTTGATTCTTGCCAAGAATCACTTCGTTGCTTTCTGTCGTTTTCTTCCTCATTTTTTCCATATCCTAGCTGAGGTAGGGGGGCCTGCGGGGCGCTCCAAGCAACAGCCTGTTGGAGCAAGTTATCACACGGGAAGTAGAAGAACTCCCGAAACACTCTCCAGGTAGGGATTTTGGGGTTCTGGTTGCTGAGGTGCAGTGTGATCTGCATTGTGACTCAGATACTGCAGTGTTCTTGGCATTGCTCAGGGGTGGCCATTGGTAGGGAGTTCCTCTCCTCAGCCTCTACATGGTATGCCTGGACATACTTGTGGTATCTCGAGCTCATCAGGCTAGTGTTCACCCACGACAATATCACGAGGAGCTACTCCACTGTATGCTCTTCTACTCTGCAGCTTTACTCACGATTAATTGGATAAGGTATGTTGGCAGACACCCCATCCTTGCAAATGATATCCCTCTTTCATGTCCTAAGAGATTTTCATGTACTTTCATGTACCTTGGATCTCTCCTTTATTTGGTACTTTCTGTACTCGACCGATACATTCCTTGTCTCACATGTCAATGTCCACCATATCCAGGTTCACCAGATGGCTTTGAGTGAAGTCAGGGTTAGGGGGCATGGGTAAACTGAGTAAAGATGGAGGGAAGGGAGCGGGAGGGCAGACCAGAGGCGGACGTGCAGGGACAGGAGGAGGGGGAGGGGGGTGGACAACCGAGGGTCAAGGACAGCAGCAACCGAGGGGAAAGCGGGGAGACCAAAGAAACGTCCATAGCAGGAACAGGGGGCGCAACCACCGACATGGGAGGGGATGGAGCAAGAATGTCAAGAGGTAGGGGGCGAGGAAGAAAGGGAAGCCTTCTTACCCGCCAGGGAGGAGGAAGGAGAGGAGCCAGGCTTTCGCTTCTGATTCAAAGAGACAGGCGTCCCAGCAACAATGTACTGGGTAACAGATTCAAGTATCTCAACAGGAGAAGCAGATCGAGAGCAAACACGATGGCCGTTGGGAGAGCGATGAACATCAGCCCGCACTGACAGGCGGTGTGGAGAGCTAAGAGATGGAGGAAAAGGATGGGAAGGAGGATCGGAGGGAGAAGACACAGGAGACATGACAGACTGGGTAGAAAGAAGGGGAACCCCAGACAGAGAGCCATGAGGAGAACCCTTCGGGACAGAACTCAAAGGAACAGAGGAGGAGGCAGTGGGCGTGTCTGGGTCTGAGGTCTGGAAACGGTTGTGAGTCTGAGGAAGGTGGGAAGAAGAGGAAGAGCGCAACACGCGAGCATAAGAATGGGAGACTGCGAACGTGGCACCTCGCTTCAGGAAAAGACAATTGTCCCGGTGCTTCAAATTGAGGATGGCTGCCTCAAGCTTGTAATGTATACACACGCGGGAGAAGGTAGGGTGGGCCTCACCGCAATTGAGGCAGCGAGCCTGGGGAGAAGTGCACTCCGACTTAGAGTGACCTTCATCCCCACACACAGGACAGAGAGAGACAGTACCAGAGCAGCGGGGAGCTCCATGCCCAAACCTCCAACACTTATTACAGAGCCGAGGAGAAGGAATGTACTCCTGGACGGAGCACCTGGCACCAGCAAGAATGATAGGGTGGAAGGGTCCTACTATCAAAGGTAATCTTCACAACCCGAAGGGGTTGACAGTGACGACCACGAGGGGGACGAGTAAACGAGTCTACCTGGAGGACAGAATGGCCCTGAGCGTCTTTGAGCTTTGATGTCCAAAGGGTTTGGAAAGGATGGGGGAGATGAAATTCAGGAAGAGGATGCGGGTGTAGAGAGAGGTTTGAAAGTTCGATGGCCTGTCCACCATGGGTTGACGTGCGTGTGTCATTTGTTTGCATGTGTGTTATGTTGGGATGTCAGTACATTGGCTGGGGGGGGCTGGTGTTTGTGACCTAACTGGTGTCTGGAAGCCCTAGAGCCGATGGACTTGGCTGAAGGAGATTAATCTTAGCAAGATCAGGATAGTTACACTTCTGGTAGCACAAAAAAAAGGGTTTTGTGTTTATTTTTTAGTCATTTTATTTATTTTTTATTTATCAATTTATTTATTTATTTTATTTATTCTTCATTAAGTGTAGATCGGGTCCGGGATGGGCCACTCATGTGGGTCGTCTGGCAGGCCACTTAGTATTTGAGGTCTTGGAAAGGCCTGATCATGGATGTGTCTGATCACTTACTGTTGGAGTATGATTCTTGTGGTTGTGTGTGGTGGTTGATGGATCTCGTAGTCGCTGGTGGTGTTTACTGTTTCGTGGGGATCTTCGGGATCTGGGACATACATGTGCTTCATGCGGTACAGCTGCCTTCTGGCCAGGTAGTTGAGCCTGGGCGTCGAGGATATGCCGAATATCTTTGTGGCAGCCCTTTAGATTCTGAACACCGGTTGCAACATAGTGCGGGAGGAGAAAAGTGCCAACACTGGCATTCAGCCGAGCGATCTTGGAGACCCGAACAGTCTCGCCAAGGCAGGATAAGGCGGCCAAGCAGGAGGCTGCATCCTGAGGAGCAGCAGCAATGGCACGTGTAACGAGATGAGTGGGGTTGAAGGTAACAGAGGCATCTACTGAATCAACAAGGTGTCTATGGAGGGAGAAATCGTCAGGTGTAGAATCAAGAGGGAGGAGATCTATTTGTAAAGGAAAGTATTTGGCCCATGAAACGGGACCAAACAAGGCTTGATATGCATCAGTACGGGAAGGAATCGAGCGAGTGCGGCAGTGGCAAGGACGGCATTGAGAACCCCCAGAAAGAGAGAGAGCGATTAAAAGGCGCAGTAGTCACAACTAAAGACTGAGCTGTGCCAGGGGACGAGGTGGTCACCACTGGGGGCTTGGCGCTTGACCTAACCACAGGGAAGGGAGGGAAGCCGAGGGGAGTAGTCAGGAGTCAAAGGAGGAGCAAGGTCGGGGCCCAATGCAGCAGGGGCTATAGAGCCTGGTCTTCCAGCACAGGCCGATTCGGGGGCTTGGTCGCCCACCCCACGAGCCCGAGAAGGTATAAGAGGAAGATTAATTGACATACAAACGAGGAAAGACTTTCATTCACAAATGTGCCCCCGCACCCACCACGGAGCCACAATTAGAGGCAGGACACCCAACAAGAGACTTATTGCCGATCTTGCCAGGGCCCCCCCAGGGGTGTGTTGTGAGTATATGCTCCACAAATGCCACCTTAAGAACCGTCAGTCCGTCGAGATCGGGTTCAGTGATGAAAGGAGGATTGACAATAAAAGGTTCCCCTCGCTCGAGATGTTGGATACTACAGTACTACGGGTGCAAGAGTATGTCTCCTCAAACACCCGGGCATCAAAATAAAAGAGGACCAAAAGAATGATCAAAACAGGCAAAAGGTCGGCGGGAAATGACAATTTGAAAGGAGAAAAGGGGAGAGAAAAATTAAACACGAGGAAAAGGAAAAGATGTCTGGCACAATTGGTAAAGACAGCAGCAGGAGTATAAGGCTGCAAAAGGACAGAGGACTGACCCATGGAGCATCACACTCCAGCAGCCGCCCACTAAGCCCCACTCATGGTGACAATGGGCCAGACAGGGAGGGGGGATTTCTTTTTAAAGTCATGGATGGAATTAGCTTCAACAAACTCTTCAATACATTCCACTTGCTGACTACCATTACAAGGAATGAGAACGTCCTTACATCTCTTTGACTTAATTGCATGTCCAGCTTTCACTTAGGTCCCTTTGTCCTACCTCTAATTTAAATAGGCTTCCTTTGTCCACTTTGTCTATTTTCCAAAGATCTTGTATGTAGTTATCATATCCCATTTCTTCTCTCGTCTTAAGGTTCTCTCAACCTGTCTTCATAGCTGAGGCATCTCAATTCAGGGACTAATCTAGTTGCAAACTTCTGAATATTCTACTGTTTCTGTTTATGCTTCACATGGTATGGATTCTATGCTGGTGCTGCATACTCATGTAATGGACTCACGCAGGTGGTGTGTATGGACTTAAAAACCTTACTGTTTAAATTCTTAAATGAGTTTCTGATGATAGTGATGAGATTATGTCTATTCCCAAGTCTTTTTTCTCTAATTTTTCTTGTAAATGCTTTTCTCTTATGGTGTACATAAATACGGGTCACCTATCTCCCTTACCTATTCTCATTACTTTACACATATTTGGAATCAATTCCAGGAGCCATTTATCCCCCAACTTCTGATATTAGTCAGAATCTTCTTGCTGCACTCTCCAGCCCTCCTCTGTTTTTAGTCTCGAATCATCTGTGAACGCCGACATGTACGAGCTCACTCACTCTGGTAGGTTATTGACATGAATAATAAGGCAGACGTCCTCTAAAGGTTCCCAATGTCAAGAAAACGGAACAGTACGTCACTGTCACAAGCCGCTTCCATTTTCTAGGTCAGTACGACAATGTCTGGCCTTATGTAACGCATGCGAACGCAAAGCGATGTTCTTTGTAGCAGGACAGGTTGAATAAAGCCCAAAGGTCCTAAGACCGAACTCTTCCCAATTAAACTTACTCTGAGTTACCATTAAAGGATACAAAAATATCAGCAGCAGGTTCGTTTTGTTTTTATTTTTTGTAATAATTTATGAATATGAAAATCGTTTGCACTTCACTTCTCAACCATTTAATTTGAAACAAAAAAATTATCTAGAATTTACTCTTGAAAGATGCATACAAACTGTATTAATACAAACAAGGAGTCAATAAATACAGCAATTACCAGTATCTGTTCTTATCATTGCGTGTATCATTGATATCGGCCCATTATTGCAGTATTATATTGAAGAAAACAAGTGTACTTACCACATTAACTAGTCAAACATAGAAAAAAAAATAGCTGAAATATTTATATTCTTAAGTTTAAGACAAACAGATGAAAATCTTTCAAATGCTGAAAATACTTTTATTTTCTTGTACTGATGAAAATGGTTCAGTTGTCATCCTCCTCGTCATTGTGCCCTGAAACAGAGAAGCTATGAGTTTTCAAACCATTTTTATATTGCATTAAAAAGATCATATTTGCTCTCAGTAACTGTGCTAGATTATCCTACATAACCCATTGCTTTTACACTCGAGAGATTTTCAACCTATTTAAGCAAACGACTTAATAAGATAGAAATGAAGTACAGAATAGAAATAAATAACCCAATCAACAAATTAAATTAAATATCATTACTTTTAAGCGCCCAGGACAGACCAAAATGTCATCACTTTCATGGATGATTTGTTGTAGACACTTTACTGTGATGTATTTTCTGCCAGATATAGAGAGCCACAGAGAGAAGTGTCAGGTCTGACCTCCAGTACTGCTGAATTCTGAGTAACTGTATTTCATAATTGCTTAAAAGAGCAAGGTTGAGAGTGAGATGAGCATCCACAAGAGTGCAGCAAGAAGTATAGTTTTCCTGAGTTAATCATGAGTGGTCTACAACAGGTTTGTTCATCACTTAAGACACCCAAAGGTTACTGTCACATGACCAATACAGCATTTGAAAAAGGAACACAGAAACAGCATTAACGAAATGAAATTGTGCAAGGATATTTTGAAGAGATCTGACAAAAGTGAAGCCAGAGTATGTCTTTCAAGATCAGAATTGAGTATCAATCACACAGTCCTAATGCAACACAAAAGCTCAATATATGAGGCATGAAAACAGTGATTTTCCTCAGCTGTTGCTTGTTTTCTGATCCCCACCTCACAGAAAAATCACATTATCGTGATATATCAACGAGAAAATCCACTCATTCAACGTTGACCAACGACATTGAAACACTCGACGTGTGCAGCTTCTACCCTCACAATGAGAAAATGAGCGAGATATTCTCATATCTCCCACCTGAGTGTTTTGGTTTCCAGTAGAGACGCGTGGGTCTAGAAAGATATCGTGTCTCCCAAGGCCTGATTACTCATACCACTCAACACCTCACAGAAACAAATAAAATCACAATTTCACAATATAGAAAATTCTGCCTGTCAGTTGATCACCAGATGTATAAATCAAATACTGTACTAACTTTTTGTAACCTTGGCAATTATCAGTACGTGTACTATTGTTAGAGGGATCTTACCTGGAGGGTTTTGAGAGTTGTTCTACTCCCCGAGCGCAGCCTGGGGCCAGGGGGGAGGATGGGATATTTAATTCATTAACAAAGGTAATTGCATATTTACTGGAAGAATCTAATTTGGGTTAATTGTTTCAAGAATGGGTTATAAACTAAATTATACTGAGACTTTAATTTTTGTCTTTGGTCCATTACAAAATATCAGTGGCTATTCACAATTAAGCACGGAACTCGGCTAAGGATAGTTTAAACTATCCTCAATGTAACTCAAAGCATCAAAGCGATAAGGCAAATGTCATGAATCTGGTGAATATCGTCAAACTTTCTAGCAAAAGGATCAAGTGCGTTCTGCCCGAACTGAGTTAATAAACCTCAAACATTGACTGTATAGTACATATCTTTTTTTTTAATATTTATGATTCAATACATGTTTTGTCCTAAAACTCATTCTATTGTTCTCACCACATCTTTAATCAAGAAGTAAAATATTCACTTTTGCACAGTGACTCCAGTAATGACAGGGAGCACACCTTCCACATACACCACATTGATGACTATGTTGTTATTGTTTGTGTCACCGAGAAGAAGACTACAATTTCTATTCTAATTAGTAATATACAGTACATGGAAGAGGACGATGCAGGTCAGAACTCGGTCAAAACTGTAGATGTGAATATCTCACTTCAGCCTCACGTTAGTATAACCTGCTTGTCATTTGTGCTCAATAAGGAGGTAAAATGTACACCCTCATGGAGAACACGAAGTATACTCAATTCAGTATACTTACTATATGGTGAGTAAACTGTATACAGAACACAAGAAGAAAGGAAATTGCAGTAGGCCTGTTGACCTATGCAAGGCAACTCCTATTTATTCCAAAACAAACTCACTCGACTATCTGTTTAACCTTTGCTTGGAACAAGAGCATGCTCTTACGTCTATTATGTTACCCAGTAATTTGCTCCATACATCTACATATCTCTTCCCACCTCACTATCACAAGAATTTTCCCACATTCAAATTTATAAGTCATATGACACATTTAAAACAAAACAAAATCCTAAAATACTGTATTCACCCAGCCAGCCTCTCAATGTAACATTGTTTGGCCTAACCAGAAGCGCATGAACCCAAATAACCCATTTAACCCATTGAGACCGATGCACAGAATAAGTAAATATTACGACTGTTTAGTTTTTACGAATAGGTCACTTTTTAACAAATTGGTAAATTCCATTAAAACAGCCATCTATTAGGTGAGAGGATGGGTTATGTATTAAGATTATTGTATCACAATACCTGGGCCAAATGTATTCTTCTCCATATCTTTCAACAGTACTGTACCTTCATTAACCCTTAAACTGGGCATGGCGTATATATACGCATATGGCCCAATAGCATCATAAGTTAAATTTTTCAAACTTGTTCTAACGCTTTCAAATTTTTTGTGCATAATTTACTAAGCAAACACTCCAACTTTGTCTAAATGATTATCAACATAACTTGAAAAATAAGGAAATTAAAAATAATTATAAAGTTTAATATTGAAAATTTCAGATTTTCAGATCAGCTGCAAAAATATTAAATATCTGCAATTGTTCATTAAGTGTTATTATGCTCTCAGAATAGTATATGATCTTCATTTTAAGAAATTTACAATATAGATTTTCAGTTTAGTTTACTGTAAAAAAAATCGTTAAGATGGCATTTGAAATATGCACCAAATTCAGACAACAAAATTATAACTCAAAATGTTTAGTGTTTATGAAAAATCCATCCAAATAGGACTGTAGAACAGAGAGCGGTGAACACTATATGTAAAAATGGTAAGAATCGGTCAGAAAATTAATTTTTTGAAGCTGGCTCAATGTTGAAACTCTAGTTTTAGAGATAATTGAAGTTGAAGTTATCGACAATGTATAAGGTAGTTAATTCATTAATTTACTTGTATGTTTTAATAAACATTGTTTGGCATTCGTACTCGAATATGTGAAAGTTGTAGGTCAATATGTGTTGAAATGAAGTCAAGAAAAAATAACCCCCCCCCCAAATAAAATATAGGGATAATTATAATGATTTAGGGGATATATTTAGGGTATACTTTATATAATTCAAAAAGTCCTAATCTGGTCCCGAATCATCAAAATCTAAAACAAGGAAAATAGAGTTTGAAATCTGTGAAAAAATCAGCCAAAAAAAATTCAAAGTCCCAAGTTCTGCCAGTTATGACTGTTTTATTTGTTGACCAATTTAATTCTTTCTTAACATAGGAATGGAAAAGTATACATTCTCCCTGTTGTAGAGGTTACAACAAAATCAGATAATAAAGAAGAAAAAAAAAATTCCCCTAAAAAAAAAATTTGTGGACATTGGTGAAAGTATTACTATTGAACAATGTATTTGTATGATATATAACAAAATAAAGCATAATAACATACTCACTCATTATTATTTGTGTTATTATGTATTACTCAGCAATGTTATGAAAGCACCAGCTGCATATCCACTTTGTGGACACTTCAACCTACTATTCTGCTTCTTTGTGCATCGGACAGGTGCTTGCATCTCCTTATTACTCCCTTGTCCCTCGGTTCCACTTAAAAGGAGCTGTTCTCCTTATCGACAAAACATTCTTCTTTAACCCTTTAACTGCGCGGCCTATAAATATGACTTCCCCCCAGTGCGCAGGATATGAAACCTTGGGAAAAAATTATTTTTTCCTCGGAAAGTGTCAAAAACCCCTCCCTGTACTGTATATTCGTATAGCAACGCAAGTTCGAAATTGTACTTACTTTGGCTGCTATGGGGTCCGAAAGGTGGGCTGTGACGTCATAATTCCCCGTGCGCCAGAGCAGTATGCACCCGGGGCCGGTGGGGCGCCCAAGGCGGGGCGCGCGAGTTGCCGCAAATATATTTTTGCACATTTTTTGCGCACAGTTCAAAATACATTTTATTTGTTTTTACATGCTAATCCTATGTATAATGAACACGTACACTATATTATGGCAGTAAAACATCCGTACTGTCCGAAGACACTGTGTTACGTGCATGACACTTGTGTACACATATGTTGCACATATTTACCATGTATCATGCTAATTTATGTATATATACAATCTATGTACAGACTATACACTGTCACACACTATATACATTCACCATCAACACATTCAGAACACCGCGAGTGTGAGCAGCCACACCCAGCCAGCCCTCCCTCACTCCTCCAACTCGCCAACATTGCTCCTCCAAATCATACAGTTATTCACACCAATGTTTCATGTTCATTTATGTATATTTACAACATATGTACACACGCTACACTGTCACACACTATATACATTCACCATCAACACACTCAGAACACCGCGAGTGTGAGCAGCCACACCCAGCCAGCCCTCCCTCACTCCAACATCTTACTCGCCAACATTGCTCCTCCCACCATACTGTTATTGTATTTATTACACAATTTACACATGTTATATATACCTATCTACATGTTTTATTTACCAGAACTATGCAAGTAAGCCGGTATTGTGTCCAAACAGTATAGTGGCCACCATACACTGCATGACAAATCACACAGCAGACAGCAGACGACGCCACGATTACGTCACCTCCCTCACCAAAATAGCTCCTCACAACATATTCCTGGTGCTGTTATTACACTATTCCACACACACTGTATATACCCATGTATATGTGTGTTCCCCATAGCGAACCACAAAGCTAGTATGGTGAGCAAAACAAGAGTGGCTGCCACACAGTGAGGCTACCTCAATTCTCTTCCTTCCTCCCTCCCTCACCAAAATTTCTCCTTCCTCCGCACAACGCTCATTATAACCACACTGGTCACTAATATCTGTAAATGAATAATTGACCACAAGTTTATTTTGAAAAGGAACCTAAAAAGTCGTTTGAAGATTCCTAGATGGACGAAATAATGCTGTGGTGCTGTGGCTAACGCTGTGAACATCGTGAACAGCATTGAATCACTGATATTTGAACATTGTACCCAGTCATTATCACACTCGGGCTCTTCTATAATACTATCATGGCTAAATAAAACAGATTATATATATATTTTAACAATATTAGGCAATGCTGTGGTCACACGCTGAACAGCAGTGCTGTGCGCTCATGCTGCGAGCGCCAGTCTTGGTTGCTCACTCACTACTGAGGCTCTGACACCCGGCAATGTGGACCATGATTTGTTTTTAAGATGGCGTCTGTTTACAAGAGCCCTGAGGAAGCTGATGTGAACCCCATGTAGCCGCGGGAGTTTTGAATGGAACGTGAAAAATAAAAACACCCAGAGGCGCGTTGCGCACCCGAAGCCTGGGCCTGCAAGCGCGTTGCGCAGTTAAAGGGTTAAAAAAAAAATTGTCTAAAATCCATTTCTAAAAATATTGGGATGAAACTTTCACGACACTGAAGCCAAAAAGTTTGAGATTTGTTAAACATTTAATATTAATTTTCACATACTTAATTAAAATATATTTTCACCCAGCCCAGGCTTATAACCCCATTTACAGCCTAAGGTGTAGAAGTGTAAGGGTTAATGTGACTATTGAAAATAAATAATTCATTCAAATTATTTGCTGACAAAAAGTAATTAATGCTCTGAAGTTAAAATCTGAAGACAAAAATGACAGACTATATATAATACATGAAGTGGAAGATTAATTACATTGTAATTAATTTTACAAATTTTAAAAACAGCAGTCGGTACAGTGTCACTTACGGCGCTTTCCAGCTTGTGATCGGCTCGGTATGTTGCCAGTGCGAAGCATGTGCTGAAGCCTCTCCACTTCCTCCATTGAGCGAGCATTAGCTATAGCTTGACGGATGGCAGCTTGATCCTCTGCTGTCATTTGACCTGTCCAGACACAAACACAACTTTATACAAGATATTTTTATATATTGTACAGTACTGTACATGCAAATCGTACAAAATGTAGTCAAAATATGACACCTATATATAAATTTGGAGAATATGTAGCCTCCAATTGATTTTTATATAATCAAGCATTGAATGTGATGAAATGCCTTTTCCGATAGGCCCTCAGTATCTCCCGAAGCTAAGCACTCGTACCGCCATGACTTGTGAAGATGCTCAAGGTCTTTGACAAACACACTCACCTTCAGGATGCCAGGACCAAAATTATGCTGGCTCTTTAAAATGTGAAGGCAGCACAGAGATCACAGATCATCTCAAAACTGAAGAAAAGCACAAGTGCAAGAAAACAAGCAACTGCTTGAAGAAAATGAGGTAGCCTGGTGTATCAAGGCCAATGAACGTGCTGGTGGATAAATATCATAACGTTGATGCACCCGACTACCATCGGGTAGCCGCCCAGGTCAACCAGGCCTCCAGCACACTAATGAGCCAACTTAACCAAATCCTTCCACAATGGGTGGAAGGGAACAACACCGGGAAGAAACAAGGGACCACTAGAAAATGAGGACTGAGGGACCACTAAAAAATGGCACTTCATTACATGCACCGTGATGTTGACCAAACCACACACCAGAAGATGAGGAGACAACGACGTTTCAGTCCGTCCTGGACCGTTATCTTCTGGCGTGTGGTTTGGTCATCGTATCTTCAGCCACGTTATTGTGACTCATCGTCTGCATTTAAGGTGATATCTGGAGAGGCCTAGACAAGGAAAACCTCAGAGCCAGGACAAAACCCACCCAGCACCAAAGCAAACAATCCAGCAACTCTCAGCAAATCACCCAAGACCACAGATCGGAAACAACACTGCACTCAGCCAGGGAATGTTAGGACACATAGCTGGGCATAGCTGTGGTACAAAGTACCACTTTATAAGTAATAATCAATCAAAGGAGAGCTAAAAAAAATCACCTGCTGGAGATCTGGAAGCATCTGAAAGATATAAAGACAGGAAAGAAGAGTGCAGAAACCCCAGGATTGAACATCCACCAGAAAAACAAAATCCTATTGCCTGCAAAGTAGGGCATAAGAGGCAAAAATTCCACCTTCCCTGTTCAGAGATTGCCCAGACAATTTAGCTAAATCAGCCTCCACAAGACTGGCATATTAAGAGGGTGCCAAGAGGAAAAGGGTGTCCTACTGGCTCCACTGAGACTACAGTGGTGGCCTAATTGCCATCAGGTCAGTGGCTAGTTTCCTCACCAGTTACAGAACAATAACTGGCAATTAAGTCACAGAGGTGTTATTGAGAGATCGTTGGTGTAACAAGTAATGGCCTCTTTCCAAGTTAAATTTAGAGAACTCTCCACTTGCTTCCCTCTCCAATTATGTGAAAAGAATGTTTACAAAGTCCCTTGTCACAGTAAGGCAAAGGTCACCAAGAGACTGCTATCTTAGCAGTATTCTGGCTGTTGGCTCCAGGGTAATCATGAGGACTTTGATCAATAAAAAAATGTTCAGTGGTGCAATTCTAAAGGAACAAAAAACCAATGATCTTCAACTTAAATATATTATATGATACAGTATATGCTAAAGACCTTGCCATTAGTACTATGACTTACACAGGGAGGAACATGACTGCTAATTACTCGACTGAGATAAGTTGCAGCCCATCTACGGTGAACTACAAGGAGCAAAAACTTGGTTTCACAGCATCATCATGAACTTATTTTGGCTCACTATTTCTTGACTGTACATACTGATCCATATGTTTATGGTTCACATACATATCACCAAAGGCAGACAAGCTGGGATCACCCAAAAGTGGAGCAGCCAGATGGGAAGGTTGAGAGCATCCGTTGAGCAAAGAATACACATCCCTAGGAAACAGACCACAGGCCTGTAGTATGAAGGCTGAGGGCATATCTATATACCATACGTATATTGTGGTGAAACCAGTATGGTTTCACCACTCTTTTTTTGAAGAGTGGTGAGTTGTTTCAATGCCTTCCTAATAGGTGACTGACAAATCATACAAAATGACTGACAAGAATAGACTGCCAACAAAATAAAGATTCAGTAAGTGGTATTTTATGACTCCCCTTAGATGACAGAACTGGTGACATAGCAGGCAGGAAAAATTAAAAGTTAAAATTGTATATATACATTAGCTTCTTGATAGAAACAAACAAAATCTAACCCAAAGTAGGCCGGGAGTCCAAGATGCCACCAGCACCAGGCAGAAACGTTCTGGCTTTCTTCGCTTCCTTTTGGATCTCCTTCCCAAGTTTGCTTTTGAAAAGCTTTTTGGCCATTTCTCTTTCCCGGAGCCGCACCCGGCGGAAGTCAACCACACGAACCTGAAATAAGACAATAAAGCACTGTTCACTCTGAGACCATAACTAGCCATCAAAGCCAATTTAAGATCAGCACAATGATTAAAATGAACTTACCTAATAAATACTAAGATAATAATCAGCAAGCCATTTGCCATCCATAGCAGCACTATCATAAGAAAAGTTAGTTTAAAATAATTTCTTGAGAAAGGGTTACTGTGAAGTTATCTTATCTTGAGGTAGTTCTGAGGATCATTGTCTTCATGGCCCAGTCTCCACCCAGGCCTTCTGCTAGGTGGTCTGGTCAACCAGGTTGTTAGATGCCGCTGGTTGAAGTCTCGTGTATCAATTACAGCCCGGTTGATCAGGTATCCTTTGAAGGTGTTTTTACATTTATCAAGTGAAAAGTTCATTTTTTTTTAATGTTGAAGGATTTCCCCATTTTGTTCTAAACTGTTCTGTAACAAGTGTAGAGTTCCTTCTCAAGTTTGGGTGACTTCCCTCAATGTGATCTTGCTACTTTTACATCCAATTTTCCTGCCTTCCCAAATGCATTTGTTTGCTAAGGTAAATGCCTTCACTTCAACATACTGTATCTGTATGCTTGTTAGGGTATTTGCAACAAAAAATCCCTGTATTTCAACACATGCTTACTAAGGAAAATCCCTGTATTTCAACACATGCTTACTAAGGGAAATCCCTGTATTTCAACACATGCTTACTAAGGAAAATCCCTGTATTTCAACACATGCTTACTAAGGGAAATCCCTGTATTTCAACACATGCTTACTAAAGAAAATCCCTATATTTCAACACATTCTTACTAAGGAAAATCCCTGTATTTTGTACCCATTCAAAATGTGTGCGCGGTTGGTTGTGTACGAAATGGACTCTTAGGACCTCCAGTGAGAGGCAACCATCTTGGAAAAAATTCCCAGAATGCCTTAGGGCTACTGGCTGGGTTAGTACTGAGTGAGCAACCATAGGTGGTGCACGCACCCCTGCGCCCAAACACCTGTCCGACGCGGTGTTCAAAGATCGTGCTCTGTCGGTGAAATTCAAACCTTATTGTTTGAAGAACATAAGGGTCATGATATTGGTGAAGCTAGGCGCAATAAGGACCTAACACAAAGGTCGGATGCAAGTGATACAGCACCTATGAGGACGATACAGCAGGCGTATCCAGTTGGAGCTCTGAGCGCCACCCTTGCCCACCTATGCCATCTCCAATTTATACAGACGATACATAGATGAATTATTTTCTCCGTTCAGTGATGATGCATCTGATACAAGTAGCATAGATGAACAGCGTTAGCGGCTTCCACGGTGGTGTTTTCCATAGATATTTTCAAGAATACCTGAATCTCTTCTAGATTGACTGACACTCTTCAAGGGTGGCTGAATTTCTTCCTGTGTGGGACCTTACAAAGCGATCTTTTCAAGAATACCTTACAAACTGATCTTTTCCTATAATTCTTTCAATACTACCTTATGCTTTACAAACTTGGCCACATACCACCTACAAGTACTAAAGCCAAGGAAGTATGCGAGTGTGTTATTTGCAAGCACACAGAACGAAGAAACAGTAAGCAAAAATCTATCTGTACCTGGTGCAACGAGAGCGAAGTCGCGCTGTGCACCATGGACTACTTCACTGATTATTACTCACTTCCGAAGTACTGAGTGTGTAATACAGTGTGTTACTGTGTAAATAGTGTGTGAAACTGTACATATTGTAATTTTAGTGAAATTTTAACAAGTAATATTGCGACAATAAACATTTATTGTGGACACATTACTGACACATGTATCACAGTTCCATGGAACATTATGAACGTTCTACTGTATACATATTGTAAAGGACACAAATATGCATCATTTACGATAAAAAAAAATTCATTGGAAATACATAGAACAAATAATTTAAAATATATTTGTGGTAACTCGCGGTGCTTGAATGGCCCGCGCAACCGTGTCTGGGAGCTTCATGCACGGGCGACCAGCCCCTCATGACGTCACAGTGCACATTGTCCATGTCCTCACGGCCAAAGTAAGTGGAATTTGACATTTATTTTTACACAGACATGTTCAGGGAAGGGAATTCATCATTTTAATAAGAAAAAATAATTTGTTGGGAACACTTGATTTCATGCGCACGGGGAATTTCACAATAAACTCGGCGCATCACAGTGGTTAACACATGATGCAACAAAAGCATCATATACCAGTATTACAAATTTTTTGTTAAATGGGTTACCTGTGGAAGCTTGTTGATGACATAGAGACGGTAGTGGTCACGAGTGGTTACGGGGTTACCCAGCAGGGACAAGAACTCCAGTCTCTTCAGTCCTGCCAAGTTGTCCAGATCTGCCAACTCCTGTACCAGATTATTAGTCAGGTACACACACTGGAGGTTAGGCACTGTCTCTGCTAGTGTTTCTGAAATTCGACTAAAAAGGAATATAAATTAACACTCAAACATGTACATTATTTACAACATGTAGCAGGGCACTCCCTGAGAACCATCTACAAGCACAAGAGAAAACAAAGATTCATAACAATTACTGTACAAAGTTCATAATACATCAACCTCCCATCCTCACCCAGTTTTTCGTTTCTTTCACGTGGGGTGAAGGGGCTCAAATTGGGCGGCTCTCGAGTAAGGGGGTGTGCCGACTCGGGCAACGGGTAACCTGGGCTACCCGGCAATGGACAAGCACATCACGGTTAGGGTATTTACGCTGCCACAATGATGGTTTGCCTTGTTACAAAACAATCACTAATTTTCTGTAAGCAGTGGCCTCTCTTCTTGCGATTATGCTTGAGGTGGAATTATGGTGGTTTTTTCTTAGTTTCTCAGATGCCTACACTTCCCTCATCTCGTACAGAGAACTAGATCGTCATCCAGGCTCCTGAGAGGCAAGGGTTATTCTCAGAGGTCTGGTGCTCCTCCCTAGGGATTGACTAGACCAGTGCTTATCTTGAGGAGCAACTGAGGGAGCTCTCTAGACAAGGGTGTTTCATTGCATTTAACATTTCGCTTATAGCTCTTCATTTAATTTTGTTCTTCTAATTCATTATACTGATACAAAGGACCACATGGTTTGCGAACTTGAGTTATCCAAAAGTTCCAGTTTCCCAATTGGGGTTGGGGAGTCACACTACAGGAGCTAAGTTCGGGTAGGAAGCGGTCCTGCGCTCGCTGGCTGAGCTGGGCTGGGCTGGGCTGGGCTGGGCTGGGCTGGGCTGGGCTGGGCTGGGCTGGGCCGGGCCGGGCTCACTCTGATAAGCCTATCACACTGGACCCCATTAGCCAGATTTGTGTCTTAAATTCTGGATGTACATGATCATATATATTTTTGTTTACAGATTTTGTTTAGTAATATTATTAGGATAATAAAAAGTTATAAAAATACTTGTTTCATGAATGCTTTATTGTATTAGATGGAGATTCTCTGGCTGGCAATCTACCAAGCTAGCCACCTGGGGGGAGGAGGGCAGCAGTAAGGGGTTGAGTTCTTGCTCTTTGGTACCACCTCTCCTGAGGGAGAAGTGGATCAGGACTTCTCTTATTGGTGAGTGCAAACAAAATACTGTCTCACTTATGCTATGAACCTGTCTATTTTACCCCTTAGATTTTTTATTTTTGTATTATTTTTTCTCTCCATTTCTTGTTTACGAACTTACACGATAACCGACGAGTCTCGTCCCCAAAACAGAAACCAAGTGGTGCTCTGTATATCTTTTATATAAAAAAAAAATTCCTCACTGTAATACAATCAGCCACATGCTTTACAAATGCCATTTTTCCAAAAATGCCTGTTATCCAATTTGGGTTAGTTCAAATAACTGGTGGGCCAGCAGTGTGAATAAAAATGAGCAATAAAGATGGTGGTAGTTTACCCATTGACCGTACACAGCACCACTTGGTCATACACTAATGGATGGCTCAGAAGCTTTCAACTCTGCCATGGCATTAGGTATATTAGAGTACATAGTAAAAGTCTGAGGTTACCTCAGCACCATTAATCTCCACTTCAGTCAACCCAACACTATCAGCATCCAACACCACATTTTCAATGTAAATAACAATGCTCCATCATTCCTCCATCTTCAAGTTAACAAGCGGATCGCAACTTTGGTGTTGGTGAATACAAACAAAACACCGCCGAATTTCTGCAAAAAAAAATTGTCAATTTTTTCCTCTATCTTTTCAGAATGATGAACCACTTAACCGAACACAACAGGTCATCCATTCAGTCTCGGTCCCGAGGGGTTCGGAAAGCATGTGGCTGAAAGCATGTATCTTTCACTCACAGGTAATCCTCTTGATTACCTGTGGACTATTTCAAGTTCTTCTATTTCAGTCTTTCCTGGTCTGTGAGCTTGACCGCAGGCTTGGTCTGTGAGCTTGACCGCAGGCTTGGTCTGTGAGCTTGACCGCAGGCTTGGTCTGTGAGCTTGACCGCAGGCTTGGTCTGTGAGCTTGACCGCAGGCTTGGTCTGTGAGCTTGACCGCAGGCTTGGTCTGTGAGCTTGACCGCAGGCTTGGTCTGTGAGCTTGACCGCAGGCTTGGTCTGCGAGCTTGACCGCAGGCTTGGTCTGCGAGCTTGACCGCAGGCTTGGTCTGCGAGCTTGACCGCAGGCTTGGTCTGCGAGCTTGACCGCAGGCTTGGTCTGCGAGCTTGACCGCAGGCTTGGTCTGTGAGCTTGACCGCAGGCTTGGTCTGCGAGCTTGACCGCAGGCTTGGTCTGTGAGCTTGACCACAGGCTTGGTCTGTGAGCTTGACCACAGGCTTGGTCTGTGAGCTTGACCACAGGCTTGGTCTGTGAGCTCGACCACAGGCTTGGTCTGTGAGCATGTTCGTCTTGGTTATACATACTTCCACACAGCCAGATTGATCTGGTAACTTTAGTAATTAAATAGTCTTGAAACCTTCCACTGTTGTTCCAGTACAGTAACTGTATATTTGTTGACAATGTCGAAAATCAGCTGGAACCATGAGGAGGATTCAAACCTGCAGCCTGCATCAGGTTGATGCCTCAGGACCCCTAGAGGATTCAGGTGAATCCCAGGTTACATTACTTCAGCATATCTTGGTCCAGTGGTTGATGGCGTGTGCACGAGTGTGTCCAGGAGTAGAGGTTTGAATCCTCCTCACGGCCCCTACTGATTTTCTCAAATTTGTATTATTAATATTGAACAAAATTACTTCCATATATCAGCTGGATAAATAAAGACATACTCACACAATTCTGTTATTATTTAGAAGCAAAGTTTTGAGTCTCTTTAAGAGCGGAAAACCGTCAAGCTTCCTGATATCATTGTCACTGAAGTCAATGGTATCAAACTGATCCAGCGTCGCACCAAGATTCTCAATAACAGGAATTTTATAGCCTGCAAAAAAAAAATGGAAACCATGAGTAAAGAAATTAAATTCAAAAAGAAAAGATAATTATGGAAGGCACATGTGGCCATGCAGCCAGGATAGGTTGCCAGAGTGTAGGAACCGTGCCTAACCACTTGGACCATTGGGGATTGAAAGCTCATCCTGCAAGATTCAGGACCTTTGTTATACACCAACTAACTCTTGAAATCTAAAAAAATCTGAAATTCTCAATAATGTAATGAGTTTATGTAAAGTATCATTTTGAGCAAATAATTCTGCCACCTCGTGACGTACACAAGTTTCCAACTTGTGATGGGGACGCATTCCTAATTTTCAATTAAAAGTTGACAGGTTTGAACTTGGACCACAATTTTCCATAAGCATAATACTACATATGAGAGAGTCATTTCTAAAGTACCAATGTTTGGTATGTATAGAGTACATACCATTTCATTCAACTGGGCCCCTCAGAGTCTCGAACCACTGACCACAATAGCAGGTAACTAACCACCACACCACTGAACACCCACAATAAAGGAGGATCTCAAAGACACACACAACTAGTATCCAACTGAGACTTGAGGTCTCCCCTGGGGGTGCCACTTCAGCATGAAGGTTTACATGTGACATGTAAAGGTGACATGATAGAGGTTTACAAGTGGATGAATGGACACAACAAAGGGAATATTAATAGGGTATTAAAAGTATCAACACAAGACAGAACACGAAACAATGGGTATAAATTGGATAAATTTAGATTTAGGAAAGACTTGGGTAAATATTGGTTTGGTAACAGGGTTGTTGATTTGTGGAACCAATTACCGTGTACCATGGTGGAGGTGGGGTCCCTCGATTGTTTCAAGCGCGGGTTGGACATGTATATGAGTGGGATTGGGTGGTTATAGATAGGAGCTGCCTCGTATGGGCCAATAGGCCTTCTGCAGTTACCTTTGTTCTTATGTTCTTATTGTTTGGAACATAAAACAATAATGGAGAGTATTCAGATATCTCGCATGCTATTTATATCCCACCACCCTGATAATGACAGGGTGGACAAAGACAAATTATTTAGCATGGGTGGAACAGAAACAAGGGGACACAGGTGGAAACTGAGTACCTAAATGAGGCACAGAGACATTAGGAATATTTTTTTCATTGTCAGGGTAATTAATTAAATGGAATGTATTAGGCAATGATGTGGCGGAGGCTGACTCCATACACAGTTTCAAATGTAGATATGAGAGAGCCCAGTAGGCTCAGGAGCCTGTACACCAGTTGATTGACAGTTGAGAGGCGGGACCAAAGAGCCAGAGCTCAAACTCCTGCAGGCACAACTAGGCAAGTACACTGTGGGAACAAGCATAGAGAGAAGGCCCAAGAAATTCACAAAAGCACATAAAGCCAGTGGGGACTCATGAGCATGAAGCCACAAGAGCAGAGGGGATACCCGCTGGACGAGCCTCTGGCCTCAGGCTGAGTCAGGGAGTAGAACAACCCACAAAACCCTCTCCAGGTATGCTCCAGATATGAACAATGCCTAGCCCCCAGTCCTGAGAAAATTCTGCGAGGAAAGGCACATTCAGGCGAAGATCTGATTTCCAATCCATACTTCCATCCCTAAAATAGAACAACAGGTAAACCCACCCATTTGTACAATACCCGACGACAGTAATGTTGGCTGTTGATGTTTGTTACCTCTGAGGATAAGTTCTCTATCCCGGAGTGGGTTGATGTGTTGCGCCGACTGGATAATGAGCTCAGGTGTGAGTTTCACCATTGTGTATGACTTGTATAGAGAGCACAAGTGAATAACTTCAAGTAATGTGCAGGTGTGTTGGAGACCAGACAGCAGCAGCAGCAGGCGCGTCGCACCACCTCGCTCCACCAACGTTAGTTTACATCCTGGAGTGAACCTGTCTGATGGTTCCATTTATTACCTCAAACATAAAATCATATAATTTCAAATTAGCTTCTTAACTGGAAGGCATTATATACATATATAATATTTAGTCATAATATTTTATATAGCACTCATAATATTAATAAATAATAATAATGTGTCCCGGTAGTACAGTCGGGTTCGTTCCCAACTCATAATAGACAATACCAGAGTTCGAATCCCGAGCGGAACAGAAATGGTTGGGCGCGTGTCCTATCGCCTAAGACACCTGTTCACCTAGCAGTGAATAGGTAGGAGTTAGTCCGCTTGAGCAATTATAGGGGGGAGGGAGGGAACTATGAGGGGAAAGCGCCAAGCCATTACGACTATATAGCACTGGGAAGGGGTCAGGATAAGCTTGCGGGCTATTCATGCCCGTGCCACCTCTTTGGTGGCTTAATCTTTATTAGTCATAATCAGGATAAGGATTTGGGATGGGACGGGGGAAAGGATTGGTGCCCAACCACTTGGACGGTCGGGGATTGAACGCCGACCTGCATGACACGAGCCTATCATGTATGAATACACTGGCTGCCTGTCCCCCGACACAATGAATTATTTTAATATAATAAACAAAAATCGTGGCTCAAGCGCCTCATAGGAAATGTATATGTTTATCTCTCAGAATGTTCGGTAATAAGTTTATTGCTTGTGATGTGTGTCTATGTATGTATTAACACGATGTACTGAACGGGGTGATAATAGCTTGAGCTACCTCATCCCTTTGTGTGTATTTTACCTCAATAAACTTATTTCAATTTCAATTTCAATTTTTCAAAGCGCCTCGTGACTGTCATTTGAATTTAGTTACTTGTGGGAGATCAGCAGACTGGTCGTCTGCACCACAACAATATGTCCGATTCCCTTAACATAGATATAAACACTATTTAATTGTACATTTTGCCACCATTTACAAGTATTTACATATGCACCGTGATTGAGTAGAAATATATAAATATTTTTATTTTAATCTTGTCGAGAAAGGAATTCTGAAATAAACTGAAATCTTACAAAGAAAATTCTTATTTAACAGTTCCGGACAAAGGCTAATCTATGACAGACAAAATTACCAACATTACAGAAAAGTAACTAAAAATATATTTGTTTAACTTGGAATAGTTAATTTTTTCTTCACCATAAGTATGCTTATAAATAATATATTTTCATATATAATTTATACAGTATAGTGTAGTAAGCAAAAAGCTGCATATTAGATTTATACATTTATATGAAGGGTTGGCAGCCATAAGGAGGTGCATCCCGTGACTTCAGTAGACATCCGCCACAGGTGATCGCTGCTGCTACGACAACATGTCCAAGGTTCCCACCCCCATGGCAATGCCCACCCTCCCGGAGGACATAGACAGAGGTAGGGGGCGGTGTGACTGAGGTTAAGCTGTCACTGGTGAACCTTAAGATAAACAGGCGGTACTCAGGTGGGTGTCGGGGTTTGCTCGACTTAGGGCACTGTTGCCCCAATTTCAACTTTCTTTATATCTAATTAACTAACCTAGCCTTAACTAACAATATTAACCTATTGGCAACTCGTCGTAATGATGTGTAAAACTCGCCAAGAAGGTAACATGGTACAACAGATTTTCTCTGCTTGATAATGATAATTCGTAATCAGTCTCCGTGGTGCAGTGGTAAGACACTCGCCTGGCGTTCTGCGAGCGCTTTGTCCTGGGTTCGTATCCTGGCCGGGGAGGATTTACTGGGCGCAATTCCTTAACTGTAGCCTCTGTTTAACGCAACAGTAAAATGTGTACTTGGTTGTAACAACGATTCTTCGCGGCGGGGATCGTATTCCAGGGACCTGCCCCTAGACGCTACGCATACTAGTGGCTCTACAACAATGTAACAACTCTTGTATATATCTATAAAAAAAAAAAAAAAAAAAAAAAACTCACATTCACCTCCTCTGCCCTCCACCCTCCTCCACCCCCCTTAAAAGTAAAAAACAAAAATTCACTTTTACTGCCATTCCCATTGTTCAGCATGAAAGGGGGAAACATTCTTACTATAGTTACACTCCTTATGGTTGCCCACTAAGAGACAGGTAACCAGTTAGACTTACCAAGGTCCCCCATAGCCTTCTCCACAACACTTGCCTAACTCCAGGTACCTATTTACTGCTAGGTGAGCATAAGCATCATGGGAAAGGAAAAAAGTCCAAACATCTCGTCACAACCAGGAATCTATCTGGGGTCCAGTCAGTTGTGGGCCAACTGATAGTCACTGCGCTGCAGGTCACTGATGTATACGGTAACATAGCATCTTCTTTTATGTGTGTGTGTGTGTATATATATAATGGAAACATGTATATACCATGTACAGTATGACATCTAGTTTGGCTCATAAAGATGGGTCTAATCATGGGGTGTATTTCTCTGCTATGTATTTGGGTTCTTTAAAAGTATCGTCAATATGAAAGCTTTTCACCACCTTATGTCTTCACGACTTTCTGAGTAACCCTAATTTAACCCTAAATCAACCTAACCTAATCCCAACCTTAAACCCAACCTTAAACCCAACCTTAAACCCATCCCTAAACCCATCCCTAAACCCATCCCTAAACCCATCCCTAAACCCAACCTTAAACCCATCCCTAAACCCATCCCTAAACCCAACCTTAAACCCATCCCTAAACCCATCCTTAAACCCATCCCTAAACCCATCCCTAAACCCAACCCTAAACCCAACCCTAAACCCATCCCTAAACCCATCCCTAAACCCATCCCTAAACCCATCCCTAAACCCATCCCTAAACCCAACCCTAAACCCAACCTTAAACCCAACCTTAAACTCATCCCTAAACCCAACCTTAAACCCATCCCTAAACCCAACCTTAAACCCATCCCTAAACCCAACCCTAAACCCAACCCTAAACCCAACCCTAAACCCAACCTTAAACCCAACTTTAAACCCATCCCTAAACCCATCCCTAAACCCATCCCTAAACCCATCCCTAAACCCAACCTTAAACCTGTCCCTAAACCAACCCGTTCTCGCACTTTCGTATAGTCAATATTGACTTATTAAATACGTGCATATGTGACATACTAAACATACTAGTTTACCTTGAAAAGCTTCATAGAAAATACCGACCTTACCTAACCTTCTTAGTATGTTAAGATAAGCATCTTATTGCTTCGTAATTACAATTATTACTTGACCTATTATAGGTATAGGTTAAGTAATAATTGTAATTACTAGTAATAATTGTAACCTATTATAGGTATAGGTTAAGTAATAATTGTAATTACAAAGCAATAAGATGCTTATCTTAACATACTAAGAAGGTTAGGTAAGGTCGGTGCTTTCTATGAAGCTTTTCAAGGTAAACTAGTATGTTTAGTATGTCACATATGCACGTATTTAATAAGTCAATATTGACTGTAAGAAAGTGCGAGAACGGGTTGCCCTAAACCTATCCCCAAACCCAACCCTAAACCCAACCTTAAACCCAACCCTAAACCCAACCTTAAACCCAACCTTAAACCCAACCCTAAACCCAACCTTAAACCCAACCCTAAACCCAACCTTAAACCCAACCTTAAACCCAACCTTAAACCCATCCCTAAACCCATCCCTAAACCCATCCCTAAACCCAACCTTAAACCCAACCTTAAACCCATCCCTAAACCCATCCCTAAACCCATCCCTAAACCCAACCTTAAACCCATCCCTAAACCCAACCTTAAACCCATCCCTAAACCCAACCTTAAACCCATCCCTAAACCCAACCCTAAACCCAACCCTAAATTCAACCCTAAACCCAATCCTAAACCCAATCCTAAAACCAATCCTAAACCCAACCCTAAACCCAATCCTAAACCCAACCCTAAACCCAACCCCAACCCTAACCCCAGGGTTGCTTTTTGGTCTTACCAACATTGTAAGTGGTTTCATGAATATATATATCATATTATAAGCATTAGTAACAGTTAATGCAACACATAAAACCTTCAGAACTGAAGGGCAAGAGCTACGAAGAGAGATTAGAGGCATTAAATATGTCAAAACTAGAAGATAGAAGAAAAAAAGAGGTGATATGATCACTATGTACAAAATAGTAACAGAAATTGATGAAATTGATAGGGAAGATTTCCTGAGACCTGGAACTTGAAGAACAAGAGGTCATAGATTTACACTAACTAAACAAAGATGCCGAAGAAATTATAATGTACGATTACGTTACGTTGTTGGGTAGATTAGATACACATTGTTTAGTGAGTTTTCATATTTATTTAGTAGTCTTGATTACAGCAGTCAGTTGGTGGCATTGTCGTAAACGTTCAGACGGAGTTTGGAGCAGAGCAGAGAGCTGAGTGAGGCCGGAGTCGCGGAGCTCTATGTGGGAGTGTGGTGGCTCAATTGGGAATTGTGAGTGTCTGAACTTGGGGAACGAGAGTGTGGCGGCTCGGTTGGGAATTGCGAGTGTCTGAACTCGGGGAGCGAGAGCATTGTAGCTCGATGCGGTTGTAGTCTGCTGTCTACTCTGTGTCGAAGCTGTAGCGTCTTGGGTCAATTAGAACTGTACATGCCGAGTGCTACATTGTTGACTGTGGGAATTGTACTGTCCGCTATTCCGATTGATGAAGATTAAGCCACCCAAAAGGTGGCACGGGCATGAATAGCCCGTAAGTGGTTGCCCTTTTGAG
Source organism: Procambarus clarkii (assembly GCF_040958095.1). Lineage (NCBI taxonomy): Eukaryota > Metazoa > Arthropoda > Malacostraca > Decapoda > Cambaridae > Procambarus > Procambarus clarkii. The sequence goes on from NC_091163.1 coordinate 35,540,557, forward strand.
CCATTACCAGTATCATTAGCTGATACTGGAGATCTGTGGAGGTGCGACTGCACCCTGCGTGACGGGAGATGTCTCCCGTCACGCTATTCCTCATATCGCTTGCTTATATGGTGACTACACCTCAGCTCCCTCCAACAAGATGAGAATAATATTATCTGTAATTGGGGAAAGGATTGTAGCTTCTGTAATTAGTGCTAATTAGTTATGCTATTAAGATAATGAGTTAATGGAGCGAGTATAAGGGTTACTCGCTACAAAATATAAGAAAATTCACTTTCGCAAAAAGAGTTGTAGACGGTTGGAACAAGTTAGGTGAGAAGGTGGTGGAGGCCAAAACCGTCAGTAGTTTCAAAGCGTTATATGACAAAGAGTGCTGGGAAGACGGGACACCACGAGCGTAGCTCTCATCCTGTAACTACACTTAGGTAATTACATGATCGATGTGCACCAAAATTTTAGAATTATCTCGGCTGACTGATGTGATGTAATGTAATGTAATGTTCCAACAACAGCCACTCTCCAACTTTTGGTTGGATAATCATCTGCCACAGATGTCAGGGAAACACTCCATCAGATCACTTTTTGTATCTGAAGAGAGTTCCTGACATTCATGAATTTCAACTACATTATTACAGTTTTACTTTACCGTTGCTTGAAAACCATTCAAATTACAAACAAAATTTTAAATAACATACAGTACTTCTAAAATCTGTATTAACAAAACCCGTTTTAACTTGTATATACAATATATAAATAAACTTAAGTATATGAATGAAAACTATTTCCAGCCCATACACTCCCAGTACGCCTAAAATTGCTTCAATTTGTATTGTCTGTATTGCTTTTGTTTGTGTACCTGTCTTGTAATGTTCAGAACTGTGGGTATTAAACTAGCTGTAATCAGGGTTATGTTGAACATGTAGTGAAATATTAGAATATAAATTCTCTCTGTCCAGCTCCTCCCATATGTCATTGGACCAGGGAGAGTGGCCTTTAGCCGGTGTCCTTCTGTGTTAATGTAATGAATGTTTAGACCACTCGTACACGCTTTGTCAGGGAAGCCATCCTTCAGAAACGAGTGTACGCCATTCATAAATTATGTTGTTTCTTAAATAGTTTGGTATAGCCTATTGCCTATGTAGTTTTTAAAAATTAATTTTGGTTGTGTATCAATGCATTAACATCACTGTGTATGTATAAATGAGTATTTTATAAGAGGCTGTACATGATCGAATTGGTTATGAAGATGATTGTGTTTGCTGTGTTTGGGGTTATCTAATCCAGCACTGTTGACAGAAGTGGGAAAGTGGGGTAAGAAATTTGAAGTGGAACAGACCATAATGCATTTGTATTCATATAGTGTGAGGTTTCCAGCCATAAAGCAAAAAGTATTCCATTATATCCTCCTGGCCCGGGCACCATTAGCAGAATGGGGAGTCTGGTAGCTGTAGACAATATTCACCTAGTCGTATTCGCCTAGTTGTGCTTGCGGGGGGTTGAGCTCTCCTCTTTTGTCCCGCCTCTCAACTGTCAATCAGTCAACTGTTACTAACTACAGCTAACTTTTTTTTCTCCACTCACACGCCCAGGAAGCAGCCCATAACAGCTGTCTAACTCCCAGGTACCTATTTTACTACTAGGTAACAGGGGCATCAGGGTGAAATAAACTGCCCATTTTGTTTCTGCCATCACTGGGAATCGAACCCGGACTCTAGGATTACGAGTCCAGAAAGCTGTCCACTTGGCTATCAGGCCCCTGATGTTAGTGAAGATGTTCTGCTGGTATTGTATGCTCGGTTCTTGGCTAATTAATAATAATAATAATTTTTATTCAGGTAAAAGTACATACATACAAAATGAGTTACAAAACAGAATGTTGGAGTTCTAGATAGAGCTACAGTACATACTATGCCTAAAGGCACAATATGCACAGCATTTTAGGCAAACACATTAACAGTAGTGTTCAGCCACTGATCCTGATGTCATGCCCGTGGCAGGAAAAAGCATCAGTGCCCATTGTGGCCGGTTGAGCGGTCAAAACTGCTGGAGCAAGCTCCTCCCTCCATAACATTATGTTCCATGTTAATTACTATTGCCAATGGAAAACATATAAATAATGTTACTGATAAAAACCTCTGAAATGAATTGTAACAATCTGCTGTACTGTATATGATGATGGCAGAGTGTTGTGTAGATAAAACACCTGCGAAGGTATGAACCAAAGTTTGGTGATGACTGGAATTATGTCTTGTGGTGAGCATCCAGCCCGAGCAGGGTCAACATCTGGCCAGGAGTTATGGTTTATGAGATTTACCATAGTTGGAGAGAGAGAACCTGTTAGGCTTATCAAGGTACCCCAAGACCAACTACTGACCTTCTCCAGGATGCAACCCAACACAGTTGCCTAACACCCAGGTACCTATTTGCAGCTAGGTGAACAGTGGCATTAGGTGAACGAAAATATGACCAATTATATCTGTACTACCTGGGGATCAAATCCGAGACCCTCACTTGTGAGTCGAGGATGTAGACCACTGGTTTACACTCATGTTTAAAGTTTCACATCATAAATATGTGGAACATGTTTCTAATACAGTATAACAAGGTTATAGACATGAACAGGAATTTAGCAAAATATTAACTGCCTGAAGAATGCAACTACACTAGAATCTGGTGTCAAGCTACTTGTACTCAGTCACAGACTGTACATTAACGACTGGATATTCTTAAGAGTTGTCTTAAAGTTCAACAGTTGCGAATATTTCTGGGAGCACTCTGCCCAAGCACTTGGGCTGGTCGGTAGAGCGAGGGTCTCGCTTCATGCAGGTCGGCATTCAATCTCCGACTGTCCAAGTGGTTGGGCACCATTCCTTTCCCCCGTCCTGTCCCAAATCCTTATCCTGATCCCATCCAAGCACTGTATAGCTTGGTGCTTTCCCTGATAATTCCCTTCCCTCTCAGTAACTCTTGTGATGCTCAACATTGATCAAGCCAAGCCTTAGAGAAACGCCGCTACAAGTCTCAGAGACCCCTCCTTAACTGCTGGGAGTCAGGACCAGAATATAGCTCTCTTCATGAAGTAAGACGTCTTGGGGACCAGAGACGTACCCAAAACTGAGAACTCCCCCACAAGAGAGTACTGTACAAGTACAACACAACGAGTAACTATTGAAAGAAATGTAACAAGGCAAATGATCATTGTCTTGATTATGGATATGATGAAAAGCATGTCAGATGTGCATAGTTTGTGGAATATAGAAGGTTCTCTTGTGTTGTATTTTGATCTTTAAAGAGAATGAAAAATTTGGTCTCTTTTTTTTTTTTTTTTTTTTTTTTTTTTTTTTTTTCTCTCTTTATTAATCCTCTAAACTTAACTTGTCCTAATTATTATGCAGGTGTGGCAGGGGCAACAAGCGTGTTGGTGCAGCGAGCCAATGAGATCCGCCAGCAGAAGGTCAATTGGCCCTCATACCTCCAGTAAGTGATGATTATAACTACTTTCTCCCAGGTCATCCTGTACTAGCCAGCCCCATGAATTCTGGTACAGTATCTCTGTATCTTGTATTGTTTCTCTATGCCTTGCCCAACTTGGTGAAACATTTATCACATAACCTGTCCTCTCGATAGGTTGTGTTTTTTACGTTACTGATACGATAATGACATTACAAATGTATCCTATAATGAAAAGTAATGGGTCTGTTAAGTCTGACCTCGGGCCAAGCTTGGGGAGTAGAAGAACCCCCGAAACCCTCTCCAGGTATGCTCCGGGTAATAGCTTACAAATACAGTACAGTACTGTATCCTTCCAAGTACGAATCCCTCCAGGGGCATGTGATTCTCCTGGCTCCATGGTGGCTGGCCCAGCCTTGGTTTCAGGCATTGCTTGCTCAGTGTCTGAACCCGAGAATTTTTCCACGGGTCCACTTCTTTCAGCAGGTCGGGGCAGTGAGGTACCATGCTGGTTTGCCCTACTCATCCGCTCTTTGCGTTTGGTGTTTTTGATGCGAGTGTATCACCATTTATATGGTGATCAGGTGACTTCTCTGATGATGTCCCACCTGTGGTCTTCCTTTCGGCGACAGTATGAAGTCTCGTGGCATTCCTTTTGCCATTCCCTTTCTCATCGTAGGTTGTCTTCCATTTCTGATTGTGTTTTTTGTTCTTTCTCTCCTGGCTTTTTCAGGACCGGCCTCTTATGCCGAATACTGTCGCATCTTATCGTGCGGTGCTGGCAGAGCTGCTTCAGATTGCGTTCGGAGTAGATGTCACTTCTGCTTCGTTCCGCAAGCTCTCTCGTACATTTTTTCATCTCCGGTCTGCTCATGCACCGCCTGAGCCATGCTGGTCTTTGGAGTGCATGCTCTCTATTCTCTCTTCTCCTCTGTTTGTTGTGGCCCCTTCGGTTCAAGATTGCTTTGGAAGGCTTTGTTTTTGTTGGCTTTGGCTTCTGGGGGTTGGGTTGTGGAGCTTCATGCTCTCCTCCAGCACAGGGGTTTCTGCTCTTTTGATTCTGGTGATCGTTTTGTACGTTTGCAGCCATTTCCTTCTTTTCTGATGAAGAGTGAGACAGCGGGCTTCTGTAGTGGTCTGTGGGTTATTGACGCTTGGTTAGTCAGGCAGGGGGTCCTTCGTGTTTTGTGTCTGGTTGCGGCTCTCCACCATTATCTGCACACCGTGGGTTCTGTGTCCGGGGACGCGCTTTGAGTAGATCCAGTGTCCCTCGTTCCTTGTTCCAGGGCTCGGGTCTTTAGTCTCCATGGTATAGTGGTAAGACACTCGCCTGGCGTTCCACGAGCGCTTTGTCATGGGTTCGTATCCTGGCCGGGGAGGATTTACTGGGCGCAAATCCTTAAGTGTAGCCTCTGTTTAATGCAACAGTAAAATGTGTACTTGGTTGTAACAACGATTCTTCGCGGTGGGGATCGTATTCCAGCGACCTGCCCGAAATGCTACGCGTACTTGTGGCTGTACAAGAATGTAACTCCTCTTGTATATATCTAAAAAAAAATAAGGTTGTCCGCAGGGTTATCAAGTCTAGCCAGCATTCGGTCTAACCTCGTGCTCGTAATGTGCGCAAGTTTGCGGCTCTTGCTTTCATTTTTGGTAATATGTGGGGCTGACATTTGGGCACGGGGGTTTTGGAGGCCGAACAGGGTCCTGGCCGCTTGTTATCTTGTGAACATTCTAGGTCCTCTGTGGCCTTATGTGGCCTTGGGCCATCAGTTGCAGCCGGTTGTCCCATGTTTGTGGGACAGCAGCACCGCATGAGGCATGCGGTGCTGCTGCCTCCCCGGGCAAGTTTCCTTTTTTCTTCTCTGTGGGTAGATAGCTTCAGGGAGCCGTAGGGGTTTTCCCCAGAAAACCAGCATTGAATGTAATGAAATGCCATTATCTGGGTTGAGCCACGGAGGCTCCCTGACACCCTCCCTCCCTCCCTCCGGTTGGCATTTATATTTTCATTTATTTTCAGTCTCCAAACAGCACTTGGTCACCCAGGGCGGTGCCCCCCCCCCCCCCCCCCCCGGGCGCTGGCTTAGTGGATGTTTCCTTATTTGTTGTTTCTTCTTGGGGGGGGGGGGGGAGTTCTTGGACTGTTTGGTCTTGGGTTGCAATGTTTTACCAGTTGGTGTTTGTAATGGTCCTCCTACCTTTCTGTGTGATACCTCTGGTCAATGGCAGACATAACTAGACACTCACAAAGTGGAGTGTTTCATAAGCCATTGCTCCCATCACCTCTCTGAGAGAACCAGGTTCTGGCTCGTGGTTCCCGGTAGGCTCAAAACTCTAATTAACTGATGCTCTAGACTACTATAATGGATATCAGTCAGTTAGCTTCAGGGAGCCGTAGGGGCTCAACTCAGAAAATGGCATTTCATTACATTCAACGCTGGATTTTTTGCATACAAATGTACAATTCTAAAAGTTTTCCCCTATTGGACAGGTGAGGTGACAATTTTGGTGATAGCTCAATTTTGAGGGTTAATACATGCCTCTTGTCCTGCATGCCTCTTCAGCAAATGTTGAACAAGATAGAGCTTGACATAGCTTGGGCCTCGTAGCCTGGTGGATAGCGCGCAGGACTCGTAATTCTGTGGCGCGGGTTCGATTCCTGCACGAGGCAGAAACAAATGGGCAAAGTTTCTTTCACCCTGAATGCCCCTGTTACCTAGCAGTAAATAGGTACCTGGGAGTTAGTCAGCTGTCACGGGCTGCTTCCTGGGGGTGGAGGCCTGGTCGAGGACCGGGCCGCGGGGACACTAAAGCCCCGAAATCATCTCAAGATAACCTCAAGATAGCAGTGATGTCACGAGATACGACAATGGTTTTTCATGTCATGTGATCTAGGCTGGTGGTGATGGAACTTCACAAGGATTGCATTCTGGTAGTTCATTATCTCATCAGATGTAGTTCCAATCATCCTATTCCATTTGAAGACACTGGATAATCTTGTTTCTGATGTCTATATATATTCACCTAGTTGTGCTTGCGCGGTGTTGAGTTCTGGCTCTTTGGTCCCGCCTCTTAACTGTCAATCAACTGGTGTACAGATTCCAGAGCCTACTGGGCTCTATCAAAGCAACATTTGAAACTGTGTATGGAGTCTGGCTCCACCACATCACTACTTCCATCTGTTAACTACTGACTCTGAAAAAATTCTTTCTAATATTTCTGTGGCTCATTTGGTTACTAAGTTTCCACCTGTGTCCCCCTTGTTTGTGTTCCATCCATGCTAAAGAGTTTGCTTTTGTCCACCCTGTCAATTCCCCTGAGAATTTTGTAGGTGGTTATCGTCTCCCCTTACTCTTTTGTTTTCCAGGGATGTGAGGCTCAGCTCCTTTAGCCTTTCCTCGTAGCTCATTCCTCTCAGTTCCGGGACTAGTCTGATGGCATACAGTACCTCCGAATCTTCTTCTAACTTTGTCTTGTGTTTAACTAGGTATGGACAGTATGGACAGCTTAACTAGATGTGTATTTAGTCCTCTGTGCAGTCCTTTTGCGGAGAGACAAAAAAAATGGGGCCTTAAATTTCTCCTTGTAGTTTAGCCATTGTTGCTGCTGTTCACGGATATTATACCATGTATATTTAGCTATAAAGAATTATATAGCAGGATCTGAATATGACTTTACATATTTATCACAGGTCCCAAATGATCACCCAGGAAGATTATGAGGTCATTATCGCAGTAGAAGTGCCTGGTCAAAATCGGCAGGTTCGTCTGAACACACAGCGTTACCAAGTGGCCCGCACCTTCATGAACCTACTGGGTCACATCAGTAAAGACCAGACCATCCAGTACATCCTCATTCTCGTTGATGACATTCTCTCCGTGAGTACTGTATTAGGCTCTCCTTTTGCATGTTATACATAACAGGCAAAACTTTGGGGATATTCTTTCTGGAAGTATTAGGCCTTTCTTTGGATGTTGTTTTATAGAGAGCAAGACTTTCAGGCTTACTAAGGTTTCAAAATTATTTAAATAGAATTGGTCATTTGTCAGAGAAGATGACAGGTAATGTGTGTTAAAATATTCTATATATATATAAAAATATAATTAATTATACTCTTGTAACTTCTGAAATTTTCATTATTGGGACAGAAAGCTTAAATTTATGCTTAGTGAGTTTGCCTGTAAACCAATACAGTACAGACATTTTCCAGGATGCTACCTAACATACAGTTGCATACCTTGCATACAGTTGCATGACTCCTAGATATCTACCTCTGTTTACTGCTAGATGAAGAGGCATTAGGTGAAAAGAAACATGCCAAACCATTTGTCCTACCTGGGGATCAAACCCGACTCCCTCAGTTGAGCCAAGAACGTAGATCACAACGCTACAGGACCCATATTTATTGGGTTTGACTGTGTGCAATCAAACAATACCCAAGCAGTGCAGCTTGGGTATTGTTTATGTACTTCCCAAAAATTGTACATTTTTTACTTTGTTTTTTCTTTTTACATTGACTAGTTTGCAGCTTTGCTTCTCCCCTAGGTAATTTGTTAGTACAGTAATAGCAACTGAAGCTACATACAGCCACTGTTGTATGTGTTTCCTCATTGTGCAGTAACCAGATCATCCTGCATTAGACTTGCCTTTTTGACCAAAGGATGTAGATTACATAACTCAAGCTACCCATGACCTGACTGATTTATAATGTACCTTGAGGTGCTTCCGGGGCTTAGCGTCCCCGCGGCCCGGTCGTCGATCAGGGCTCCTGGTTGCTGGACTGATCAACCAGGCTGTTGGACGCGGCTGCTCGCAGCCTGACGTATGAGTCACAGCCTGGTTGATCAGGTATCCTTTGGAGGTGCTTATCCAGTTCTCTCTTGAACACTGTGAGGGGTTTGCCAGTTATGCCCCTTATGTGTAGCGGAAGCATGTTGAACAGTCTCGGGCCTCTGATGTTGATAGAGTTCTCTCTCAGAGTACCTGTTGCACCTCTGCTTTTCAACGGGGGTATTCTGCACATCCTGCCATGTCTTCTGGTCTCATGTGATGTTATTTCTGTGTACAGGTTTGGGACCAGCCCCTCTAATATTTTCCACGTGTAAATTATTACAGTGTAGATTAATTATTGTAGATTATTATTATTAATGTAGATGAATATCATACATATTTATGAGAGTTTGGCCAATTGGGTGCCTACACAGATGGCATTCATTTCATTCGCTTGGACCATCAGAGATTCAGACTCGGACCTGTTGTCCCATCAACCACACGGATGCTCACAGTAAGGAAGGATCTCGGAAGTAACTAACTGGTCTCCAATGGAGACGTTAAACCTTCCCAGGAGCATCAGTAAGGTATTTGGAGGTAATCCACCCTTTCATCCATGTCATGCAAGATGCAAGCCACAATAGTGTGGGTAATAACATAGCATTTATTATACCCCCAGCTTAACTAGTTGGTCACTCGTGTATATGTAGAGTTTCCACAGCTGAATGCTGAAAGTTGTTTGGTAGTAATTGTTCTTGAAGTTGCAATTTTCAAGAAGTCTTCTTTGTCAATTTTGTAAATTCCTTTTAGGTATATCACAGTCAGGAACTTTTTCCCCATAGCAACTTAGGGGAGGCATAGTTTACTTCAAGCTTTATTTGTTGCATCGATGCGTTCTGGTGAGTTTTCCCCAGTTTAATTATGAATCATTGATCCCCCTGCATCTGTCATCTCGTATTGTGGTCCTGGCTCCCGGTTGCAGCGGGTGAGTCTCGGAGGCCTGGTGTGTTGGGCTAAGCCTTGGTGGTACCGGAGATAAGCTCAGGGAGCTACTATGGGGGTTCCACAAAAAAGGGCATTTGCACTACACTTAATGCTTCATTTGTTTAGGGGGGGGGAGTGGATAATTTGGGATTTCATTGTACTGTACTTTAAACATTTATGTAAAAAAGAGCCTAGATTAAGTGCTTGCCATCTGTGTATGCACCCAATTGGCCAAACACTCATAAATTTAATGATTATAATTTGTTATTCTCTTTATAAAGACCGTAAATCACCTGTATATTATTTGGTCGATCTAGCGATTTGGGAGACTGAAAGTCAGAAAATTTGAGTGCACTATTTACCAGAGGAAAGTGGTCTATGTCCTCGGATCACAACTGAAGAATTCAAATACAATATCCAAGCAGGACACACATGGTTGACATGTTTCCTTTCAACTGATTCATCTGTTCATTTAGCAGTTGAATATGTACCCAAGAGTTAGGTAATTATTGAGGGTTTCATCCTGGGTAAGGTCAGCAGTTGGCATATGGGGGCTTCAATAAAGTTAAGTTCAGGCTTCCTGTCTCTGACAACAATGCTGTAATTATTTTGCATTGTTACATCTTATTCCAATCTTGTAATTTTTTTCCATTTTGTTTTCCAGGAAGAGAAGTCTCGTGTTGAAATTTTTAAAGAGTGTGCACGTAAGAATCGGGAGAGTATGTGGAGTCCTTTTCTTAACCTGCTGACACGACCTGACACATTCATAATCAACATGACTGCTCGCATCATTGCCAAGTTGGCGTGTTGGTCCCGTGAGCCCATGGATGGTTCAGACCTTACCTTCTACCTGACCTGGCTTAAAGATCAGCTCCGCACACCTGTACGTTCAATCTGATTTGTCCTTTTTGCTCTATTGAAGTGTTTGTCCAGTCACTTAGCCTGATTGGTACAATGAAGGCTTTGTTTCTTGCAGGCTAGCATTTGATTCCCAATGGTCTAAATAAGTTTGTCAACCTTTGTATCCTTACAATAATTGTCATGTTTTAGATAAAAACAGGACTTCAGTGTCAACTGAAAGGAGACAGATTCTTTCTTTGCTCATGATGCTTTCTAAATGAGAATAATTAAACAAGATTTAATAAAAAACTCACTTGCATGTGAGGGGGGAAAATAAAGGGGGCAGGAAATTAGTTTTTCAAACTTGCTCAAGCACTTTCAAAATTTTTATACATAATCTATTGGGCACATGCTCCAAATTTGTCTAAATGATCATCAACGTAACTTGAAAAACAAGAAAATTAAAAATAATTATATAATTAAATATTAAAAATTTCAGATTTTCAAATGAGCTTCAAAAATAAAAAATATCACATTGTTAAGTTTGTGTTATTATGATCTCAGAATAGCATATGATCTTCATTTTCCTAAGTTATAATTATAGGATTCAGTATAGTTTAGTGTAAAAAAAATTGTCAATATGGCATTTAAAATATGCATCAGATTTAGATCAAAAGAATCATAACTCCAAAAGTTTAGAGTTTATGAAAAAACAAGCCTACAAAATTGTAGAACAGACAGCTGTGCACATTATATGTAAAAATGGTGAGAATCGGTCTAAAAATGGATTTTTGCAACTGACTCAAAGTTGTAATTCTAGTTATAGAGATAATTGCAATTGTAGTTATCGACAATGAATAAGGTACTGTAATTCTAGTTCATTAATTTACTTGTATGTTTTAATTAACATGGTTTGGCATTTGTACTCGAATATATGAAAGTTGTAGGTCAATGTGTGTTGAAATGAAGTCAAGATAAAATAACCCCCACAAACTAACAATATATACTATTAATTATAATGATTTAGGGGATCTATATGTAGACTTTATGTAAGTAATAAAGCCCTAATCTGGTCCTAGTCATCAAAACAACCAAAAGAGAATAGAGTTTGAAATCTGTGAGAAAATCACCCCAAACAATTCAAAGTCCCAAGTTCAGCCAGTTGTGACTGATTTATTTGTTGACCAATTTCATTGTATCTTAACATAGTTAGGGAAGAGTATGCACTCTACAGGTCGTAAAGGTTACAACAAAATTAGATAATAAACAAAGGAGAAAAAATTGCCTATTTTTTTTTTTTTTTTTGCGGGGGGGGGGGGGGGGACATTGATGAAAGTAACAAATATTAACATTGGACAATGTATTTATATGATATATAACAAAATAGAGGCTAATAACATACTCATTATTATTTGTGTTATTATGTATTACTCAGCAATGTTATAAAGGCACCAACTGTATATCCACTTTGTGGACACTTCTTACTACTGTTGTTATTCTTCTTTAAGTGTCGGACAGGTGCTTGCATCTCTTTATCACTACATTATTCCTTAGTTCCAGTTAATAACAGCTGTTCTCCTTATCAACAAAACTTTTTTTTTTTTTTTAAATGGTCTAAAATCCATTTCTGAAAATATTGGGATGAAACTTTCATGATGCTGAAGCGAATAAGTTGGAGATTTGTTTAACATTTACTAGTAATTTTCACATAATTCAAATATTTTTTCTTTTCCCGCCTCCTTAACACTTTCGCCCAGCGACGACTCAGCATTGAGTCCTCCGTAAAACGGGCAAGTCTAGCGAGGACTCAGCATAGTCCTCCATGCGGCAACAGTAGCGGCATTTTCGGGAAGATTTTTTCCAGTTTTGGATATTATATGCATATACTCTTGTAGGGAATTTCATTGCGAATACATTGATATGAAAATGAAAGACCTAGGACCAGAATTGAGGTAACAAAGTTGAAAACAGAATTCCCATTTTATTGCTCTTTATTAGCACTCATGGGGGTAACACTCTGTCACTTTCTTTGTTTGCTGTAGGTAACCCCAGGCTTTTGGACTTTATATTTGCATATACTCCTGTAGAGAATTCTATTGCAAACTCAATGATACCAAAATGAAAGACCTAGGATGGGAATTGAAATGTCCAAAGTGAAGAAAGTGAAGTGCAGAGAGAGCTCTTGCCCGCTCCCGGGTAAGAAACTCACTTTCTCGCCGGGCTTTTGGGACTTATATTCATTTAGTCCTGTAAAGAATTCTATTGCGAACACATTGATACCAAATTGAAAAACCTAGGATGAGAATTGAGATGACAAAGTTGAAAAAAGTATACACTTTTCAGAATTACCACGCCCTCTAATGTAATGAGAGGAGCTTGGGGTGGCGTGGCGCTCTCTTTCTGGTAACCGCGGCCTGTTTTCATCATGTCGGCGGGTGGAGATCGCTGTTGTTTTGATATTATATGCATATAGGCCTGTTGGGAATTCTATTGCAAACACATTGATACCAAAATGAAAGACCTAGGATGAGAATTGAGGTGACAAAACTGAAAAAAAGAGTGTAAACATTTTATCACTCTTGTGCGCTCCCGGCGGGCAACTTTCTCTCACTTTCTCTGTTAGTTGCGAATGGTAAGCTGGGCTTTTGGAGTTTATATGCATTTAGTCCTGTAGAGAATTCTATTGCGAACACATTGATACCAAATTGAATATCTTAGGATGAGAATTGAGCTGACAAAGTTGTAAAGATTATACACTTTTCAGAATTTTCCGCGCTCTCCCTCGCGTTCTCGCAGAATGCCCAAAATGCCCTAGGGTAGTAGGGAGGTCCCGCGCCCGGTGAGCGAAAGTGTTAAGTTATTTATCAGTATCTCTAGCGGAACCCCAGTTAGAAAGGCTAGTCTAAATGGTTGGGCGCCTTTCCTTTCCTTTGACCTCAAATCTTAGTTTCTTGTCATAAGCCTTTCAAGTGCTATAAGTCATACTGGCTTAGTGCTCCCCATGTTACTGACAACACACAGTGTGTGTGTTGTCAATTTTCAATGAACATGAATTTTTAGTCATAATACAATGCTCCATTTACAGAGCATGTCTCTCGTGTGTATGGCGTTTAGAGAACCATGTGCTTGCTTATATGTACATTGGGTGAGATACAGCTCTCTGACCTACCTTGCATTGACCTAACTTGCGCTGATTTCGGGGATCAACGTCCCAGTGGCTCGTGCTCTTGACCATGCCTCCTAGTGCTTTTATTCATGGAACACTTTACAGTATGTCACGACATTCAAGTTGTGATATATTTTGTTTCTTAAAGTTGTGGATACAAGGGGTTTTGACAGCCTCCTCTTTTAGTACATTCCCCCTTGCCACCAACCAATGTCCTCTTCTCCATGAAATGTGGTGTCCAGTTTCATTCATTCTTATATTGTTATGCTGAGTATAGATAGGAGCTGCCTTGCGTAGGCCAATAGTTCTTCTACAGACAAGCCAAAGAACAAGTTTGTCTGTTGATAACTTGATCAGTCAGCCTATTGAATGCCACAGTCCACATGCCCACATGATCATTACAACCTGGCTGATCCAGCACTTCCTGCAGGAATTTATTCCTTTGACTACTGTATGTTTTACTGTAAAAAAACATTTAATTATTTATGTTTTTCCAAACTTTCATTATGCTTGGAGACCATTAATATATTAATCAAAAGTGTTCAATTTTATGATATTAAATAGTCTGAGGTGAGTAAGAGGAGCTTGAAGATTAACACGAGCAAAATATTCCCAGAACAACGAGTACATACAGTCAGTGGGCCGTTGTCTGCAGATGATGCTGCGAGTGGAGGAGTATCGCACCATTTTCTACCAGCTGGATGGTGTCGTTACCATTGTCCAGGTTAGTTATTGAATTTTCTTTCATGTAATACACGTATATTTTTTATCTTCCAAATCCCAATAGAAACCAATTTAAACCAACCCACACAAGTTATAATCAGGGATCCTAAAACAAAAATGGTAGAGCACTTTTCCACTCGCCCAATGGCGCTATTTAGCTACCAGTTGATAGGTACTCGAGAGTTAGTCAGCTGTTGTGGGGTTGCATCCTAGGGAACGTCAGTACAGTAATTTGACCTTGGGGAGACTTCGAAAGGAGCCGAAAATACAGTATATGTATACAAAGCATTTTCTTGACAAAACAAATTATATCACTTTTATTCATCCTTTCACCGTGTATCCCTGAGTACTGTATGTCCTTGTGTGTAAAATATGCATTTATGATACATATTTCTTCTATTATGCATACATTTCACCATCAAGTCATTGTTGTTTGGACTTCATACTGGCTTTTGTAGCACAGCAGCCTACGTCCTTCACTAACAACCGAGGGTCCCAAGTTCAGTCCCCAGTGAGACAGATGTTTAAGCATGTTTCTTTTCACCTGATGCCATCTTTCACCCAACAGTAAATAGATACCCAGGAGTTAGACAGCTATTGTGGGTACAATAGATGGCTAATTTTCTCATTGATACATCATGTTAGTGTGATTTCCCCTTCCTGGGGAAGGTCAGCAATAGTTGAACTAGGACAAGGGTGGGCAACATTTTTAATTTTACGTGCCAAATTTACAAAATCTTTGATGGAAAATTTTCTTGCATACCAACTGAAATTTTTGGGAATATATTATGATGTCATGTTTTAAGTTTTAAGTACAGTATTGGGAGAACCCATTCAAATAATACAAAAATCACACTTGAGCGGTAAAATCAAAGAATAATCTAAGAACGATTATTGCATGTCATATAAGATAGAACGAGTGTAAAATTTAGTGACAGAATTTTTACCTAAAAGTCGTTCTACCCTGTTAATAGCATGGATATTTTTTCATAGCCTGTAAGTGATCAAATAAATTTTCTAGAGAATAGATGCAAAAAACTAATTTAATTTATTATAGATTATGCATGACAGCAATGGATACTGTATATGGATATTCATGAATAGCAATTGAATGACACCTTTAAGCATCATTGGAACATTAAGGTTGTCTGGGGCGTGTGCCTGGGAATATCCAGTGCATAGATTCGAATCCTCATCACGACTCCTACCAATTTTCTCATTGACACATTGTGTTAGTGTGATTTCTCTCTGTGTGAGTATTGGAACATTTACTGTTAAAGTACCAGCAGCTTTGGAATGGGAAGTGTTAATGGAGATTCACTTAAAATTCTTAATTTCATATGCCCTCAGGAAGATGTGAGAGTTATAATGAATCAGTTATTGGGACTATAACTTAGCAGAGAGCAAAGATATGCATGTTTTAATGAGGGTTTCATGCAGTCAGAGAATTACCTGAAGCCAAAGCCACCCAGTGTCTTAGAATCATGTAAGTAAATAAGAAATATAACATTTGTTCACTACAATGTTGGTGCTGAATGTAGAACATGAAAAAGACATTATTTTACTTGGAAAGTTGTTATTTTATAACAAAATGAAAATAGGTGGTCCCTGCCCTCAGCGGGCCAAACCATACACGTGCTCCAATAATTTGTTTAATTAAGAGATTCGTTTATAATGCTTAACGTGTTAACAGTGCTTACCGTTTTACATTCCAAGTGAAAGACAGATATAAATTTTATTGTGACCACATTTCAAGGAATATGGCTTATGAATGAGCAAATGTGTAGTTTTGCATCGCCAGTGTCCAGACACTTTGAGGCTACCACAGTATCGCAGGTCTGCGAACACGCACACACGATTGGTTAGTTCTCTAGCTGAGCCGGCAATGCTATTGGCTAAATGATAAGATGAACAATGCTACCTTCTGGTCAAATGAAAAGTAGTAGTGACCTCTGTTGAGCCGCAGACCAACCAGCCTAAAATTCCTTGTACAGTAAGTTCGTACGAACACCTGTCTGAATTTTGCGTGGGAATGTTCTTACAGAGTTACTATGAACCTTTGTGACACAGACATTTAAGAAAAAATACATGATTAAGTGAATCTAGGTCCTAGTTGTTAACCGAGCAGAAAGTTGTGTTCAAGGGAAAACTAGCAGGCTTAAGATGAGCTGTGGAAAGAAAAAGCCTTAATCCTGATAATAGGAGTCACTGTCATAACAAAATATTAATTAATAAACATATTGCTTTCTTATTCCATTTTTCTCTTAATTCTGCCATTATAATTTTTCTTACCATCACAATCTTCATTCTCTCTCCCTTTATTTGCTTGGCTTCCCATTGTCAGGAAGAGAAAGCTGGTGTGACTTATCACAGTCTCCAGGTCAACTACTGATCTTCTCCAGGATGCAACCCATAACAGTTGCTTACCTTCCAGGTTCTTGTTTACTGCTAAGTAATCAAGGGCCATCAGCTGAAAGGAAATTTGGCCAAACATCTCATCTTGCCTGGGCATTGGACCCAAGACTATTCTACCGACTGCTCTACAAGCCTCCAACTTCTTTCATTCCACATTTATTTTCATGCTACTCGACATGAATAATATAATTTATGATGATGAAGACTTCAGTTTGTGTGGTAACTTAAATTTCATGTGAACAGGTGCTCAGTACTGGGAAGCTCAACTTCCAGATACAGTATCAACTGACCTTCTGCCTCTGGGTTTTGACGTTCAACACTGCCATTGCCGAGAAGATGAACAAGTAAGTTTCACATGAGGGTATCTTGAGGCCCCCATTACATTTGTGCTTCACTGTCAGAGTAGATACATGTGTTGAACACACTCAATTACTCTTAGCTCCATGTGCAGGCTACTGTTTCTTTATACCAGTTTTGGCTATGGCTGACACCCCCCCCCCCCCCCCCCCCACACACACACACACACACACACACACACACACACACAATCACCGTCAAAAGGGAAGTAAAGTGTTTTTTATCAGAAGGTTGATAGATGCATGTCATTATTGGAATTATGTGCATGTTATCGATTGCAAACTGATAGAAGTCCCAGTTAGTTTGGTCCCAGATTCAGATCTGGTTGAGCCTAGTTTGGGATTCCAGGTCGGCTTCACTTTCTCTGCCTCCTGTGGCTCTGTTATGCCTGCAGCACTGTTGCCATCTGGTGTTGGACCAGCCCCGGGTGACTTGGCGATATATTGAGCAGTGTGCACGAGCCTGAACTTTGCCTGTATGGAGTTTTCGCTGGGCAGGGTTTGGTAATGGGCATTGTATTGGCTCCTCCAGTTCTGCACATGTCACCTCTGCCAGAACCATCAGGTTCGGGCCCTGTTTGTTCTTCACTGACTCTTGCATTGCCGGCTTCTTCCTCTTGTATTTGGAGTCCAATTCTATGGGCCCTTCCTCCCTGTAACTCAACGTGTTCATGGGACACCTCGGCTCTGGGTTGGGGTTTTGTGACTAATGCTCACCGAGACCTCCCAGGGTGATTGGACGAGCATGCTTCTTCAGGTGCACAGCACATGTGTGTGCTGCAGTGTGGCAGGCCGTCCAGAAGGTTTGTCTTCCTCCTGGTTTCTATTCTCCAGCTCCATTCAGACTTGCTCGCCGGTGGTATGATGCTTCATTCACTAAACTGCCTGAGGTCGCCTCATTCTTTCCTCCTTTGGGTCTGGACTCAGAGTAGTTCAGCTTTTTTATTCTCTAGAACTGGTTCTCTACATGGGTTGTGTGTTGGATGTATCCATTGTTCTCACAGACATTTTGTCTCGTTTCCATCCCATTTCTATAGTGGACCTCCAAAAACCTCCAAAGAATACCTGATCAACCAGGCTGTTATTCATACAGGCTGTTATTCATGAGGCTGCGAGCAGCCATGTCCAACAGACGCCCAACTGGGAGGCCTGGTCAGAGACCAGGCCTCCGTGGTTCATTGATTCCCGGAAGCTATTCAAGATAGACACAAGGTAGGTAGACCATCAACACCATGTCCTTCAGTTGGTTCAGCGAGATGTTCAGTCATCGCAAGGTGCTGCTTTTCACATTGGCATGGAACTAATAGTTTCCTTCATACATGTCTTCATTCTCTGATCCTGAGGCTCCTTAGTGGCCGACTCAGCCTTGGATTTTGGCTCTTCTGGCCCTGTGTCCAAACCCTGACATTAGTCTGCAGCTCCATCTCTCATTGGATTGGTTCGGTGACATAACTAGCTGGTTTAAAGTTTCCTCTAATCTTAATGTTTGTAGTTTTTTACTCAGGTTTTTCACCATTTGTTTGATGGGCAAGTGGGTGAGCTGGTAGTCTCCCCACCTGCATCTTTCGCCACGGTGACAGTTTGAAGATTCTTGGCTCTCTTTTCATCTTTTCCTTAAACTTGGTCGCTTGTCTCGGTTCCGGTGAGGTTTCTTCTTTTTTTTCTTGGGGGTTTGTCATTTGGCATCGTGTGCCTAATATTGTTACATCCTATCCTTCAGCTTTGGCAGACTTGCTTTTGTTGGTTTTCTACATCAGTATTTTCTTGGCGCTATTTTTTAAATTGTCTGATGCATTCTTTCACCTCTGGCCTGCTCTTTCTCCACCCAAGCCATCTTGGTTGTTGGATAAGGTAATGGTTTGTCTTTTCTCTCCTCAGTTCTCTGTTACCTCCTTCACTCTGTGGTGCCTTTTGAAGGCTCTTTTCTTATTAGGCCTTGCTTTCAGATGCCAGGTTACGAAGCTTGATGCTCTCCTATGGAAGCAGGGGTTTTGTTCCTTTGGCCCTAGGGTAACAGTTTCTTTGTTTCCAGCTTTCTCCTTGTTTTCTGGCAAAGAACGAGACGTTTCCCTTCCTGAGGGATCCTTTGGTTATTGATGTGTGGTTTGTTCAGCCTGAGATGCATCATTTGTTGTCTGGTTGCGATGGTTCAACTCGACCCGGACTGCATTGGAAGACACTTGGTTTGTGAATCCCGTTTCTTTGGTTGCCTGTCATAAAGCTTGTTTCTCTCGGGTTGTCCGCGGACCCATTAGTCTACCCAGCCTGCGATCTACCCTCAAGCTCATGATGTTTGTAATTTGTGCCTCTAACTGCGGTGTTTTTCGACATGTCTTTCGCCGATATCTAGGCACAGGATTTTGGAGGTCTACAGGGTCCTAGCGGCTCAATGCCTGTTCAGTGCTCTTGGTCCCTGTTGGGCTTGTGGCTTTGGGCCTGGTTTCCTGTCCAGGTCTCTCCTCTTTGAGGGTGTGAGTGTTACAAGGAGACTTACCAAGGAGGAGAGTAAGTCTCTTACTCTCCTTGTGTACACTTCTGTGTTACTCTCCTCCTCCTCCTCTGTGGCTAGGAGGAGGTAGTTAGAGGGAACCACCGTTCGATCCTTCTTGAAAACCAGCATTTGAATGTATTGAAACTCCTATTTCTGGCTGGGCCTTGGTGGCTTCCTGGTCCCCACTGCCAGGTGCATCAGTTTGTTCTGGACTGAGGAATATTGACAGGAGAAGTAATTCCCACTAGTGCTGCCTCTTGGTGGTGGTCAGCTGGGGTTGGTCTAGCAGGGGTTCAAACTGACTACTGGGTGGATTGTTGGCAGAGTTGCTTACTGCTTCATTTCTTTCTCTGTGAACCTTGCAGTTGTCCGTTTTACTTTGCTTACTTTTTGGATGTTTTCTTGGTGAAGATGACCATATTGGTCCGCTGCTCCCTGCACCTGTGGTGGGCAAATGAGGGCAAGATTCTGGTTCAAGTCTGTGGTAGGTTATTGTGGACTCCAAGGGCTGATGTGGCTCGGTGTGTGGAGCTATATGGGTACAGGTAGCTTACAGTGAGCATCCAAGGCCCAATCAGGGAGAGGCATTTCATTACATTCATTGTTGTTTCTGGTGGTGGGGAGCCCCGTAGGGTCCGGGGAGCCTTTGGGTCTTGCCTAGAAAATGGGGTCTCATTACATTCAATGCTGGGGGTTTTCTGAGCTTTTCTGGGGGAAGCCCCGTCGACTCCCTGGAACTATCCAGGCTGATACGGATATATTAGCTTTCTGGCATCAGTCAATGTGCATGGAGTTTTTGCCTACTGGGGACCACGAGCTAGAGCCTGGCCCCCCCTCAGAGAGGCACGAGGAGCAATGACCTATAGAAACTCCCGTGTGGTTGGGAGCATTCTATATCTGCCATCAACCGAGTCTGGCACCCAGAAAGGTAGGCGCCCCAGAACAAATCCCTATTCTAGTGAAAGGAATAGGGAATCCTTTTAAAGTGAAAATATTGCTTCCGAAAGCCAAACAACTGAACAGACCTCTCCAAGGAAAATTAACAAATGAGCATGACATCATCACGTTGCCACGCCACTGTCTGCGCATCCCCCCTCCCCCTGAGAGGGGGGGAAGGGGGGAGCCCCAGACCCTCACACCGGTGATCCACCCTTCAGTTCTTGGCTGATATGCTACTGGCAAGATCTTGTGCCTCTGGCTCCTGCTTTGGTCTCAGTTTTTGTGCCTTATGGTATGGTCTGTCTCTACAGGTAGTGTGTGAGCCAGGAGTAATATTCTATGGTACTCGGGCTGTATGCGCCTAGGGTGTCCTTCCCTAGGTGCCCAGTAAGTACTGTCCTTGGGGCCACCTTCCACAAGTCACCTTGGGATCTATTTTGGCTGTGTCTTTTACTGCTCAGTACTTGGCCGCCCTTGGGGTCTACTGGGGTTTTCTTGCCCTTGTGTGTCCCTGGGTAGGGGGTAGTTTTCGTCACTGGTAGGGGGCGCGGGGTACTGCACAGCTAGTTTTCACCAATTACAGCGGCCGGCTCTGTTCTACCTGGCTACGTTGTCCTCTTGCGGGATTTTTCTTTTGTTTTTGTTTCCTGTGTGGTGGTGGGAGGGGGGTCTGCCTTTGGTTGGTTGCCCCCTATCTGTAATTGGGCAGTATTTATATATACATATGTGTTCTTGGTGGTACCCTCTGCTAGGCCCCCCTACATGTCCGGCTCCGGGAAACCTTCGGTTCTCTCCCAGAAAATGCCGTTTCATTACATTCAACGCTGAGTTTTTGTTTTGATCTTTAAACATTATTTGCATACTTTACCTTTACTTCAGTAGTCCCTTAGTGTTACAGTACTATATTTTGGCAAATATTTTCATCTATTTACCCTACTTACAAAACTATATTATTAATTGTCTCTCGGGACAAATACAGTACAACTTTTAATAATGCCGTTTTGATCATACTGTATTTAATTTTTTTCTTTAGAAAAAAAGTGTTTTTTTTTTCTACAACTGTTAGAGTAAGTGGAAAGCTTTGTTGGTTGTTTGTATTGTATATGTTTAATTTTTTAGGTACAGTGTAATTCCCACCCTGGCAGACATCCTGAGTGAGAGCATTAAAGAGAAAGTGACCCGCATTGTCTTGGCAGTTTTCAGAAACCTCATTGAGAAGCCTGAAGACCCTGTGAATGCCCGAGAGAATTGCATTCAGATGGTCCAGTGTAAGGTGAGGGGCTTGCTCTGTGTTCTCCTTGTTTATACACTAAATGTTTACATATAATTACTCTATTAAATAATGCAACCCATACATGAATGGAAGTGACAATGTTTTGGTCCTTCCTGGACGTCTATCACGTCATAAGGAAGGTGAGGGGACAAGTAGTGAGGGGAGAGGAGGGGACAGGTAGTGAGGGGAGGTGAGGGGACAGGTAGTGAGGGAAGGTGAGGGGACAGGTAGTGAAGGAAGGTGAGGGGACAGGTAGTGAGGGGAGGGGACAGAAATGGCCAGAAATGTGGTGTTGCAGTGCAAGGGTTAATTTGCAGCTGTTGGCATATTATTGGTGAGTAATCAAAGACAAATGCTGTAAGGGTTTAGCAAATATTGTTTTTATTTTCAGGTTCTGAAGCAGCTGGAGATTTTAGCACAGAGGAAATTTGAAGATGAAGACATTACTTCTGATATTGAATACCTGAATGAGAAGCTGCAGAATTCTATTCAGGATCTCAGGTAATTTCCAGAACTGTCCCCTGGATATTAACTTTTATTAATATTTTTAAAAGCTGAAACCCCAAGTAGTATCACCAAATGAAAACACAAGAACATGATGTACTGTGGGGTTTTCTACTTTGCTTTCCTGAACTGTGATGCGTGCAATGTCACCAATGTACGTGTGGCAGACGCTTCGCGAGGCTGTCGGAATCTAGCAGAGAAAATACGAGAGCAAGCGTACAGGGCCTGGTAGCAAGGTCGAGTAAGAGTCCTTGAGGGTCTCTTCTCAGACTAGCCTCACCTGTGCCTGATCGACATTGGTTGTTGGAATCTCCTCAATGCTTGAAACACTTTAAGGGACTCTTAGGGGCCTCATCACATTTATAGATTAGTGAATAATAGGCAACTCGGTGTTGTAGACACCCGGAGCTGAAGGCTTAAGTAATGTAATGACAGTATTCAGAAATGGTTCAACAGAAACACTGCATAAAGCTTAACAGTAGTTTATTTACAAACATAACCACTAATACAATGGGTGCTTGATTTACTTTAGATTGGCGTCAGAAAAGCTATGGTCACATTAGCGAGACTCTTGACGTCTGACTAATGGATTCTGATCCGCTCATGGAGAAACACCTAGCTTAACACAATTGACAGTCAATCATTAATGCGGCAAACCTAACTGCCTGTGTGCAAAGGGTCATTGGTGTTCCTTCAGGATACTCGGGTAATGATGATGCACAATAAATCAACAATAGCACTGTCAATGGGACAGGCAATAATCTTGCACAGTAATTATGTCACACAATAACTAAATGTGTGGTGTATGTAAAACTCACTTTCACAGATGAGTGTAATGTTGTGATACCACACAGATGAACACGCATACACGTCAGGTGTCTAGGTCTCCATCTATACCTGTGTCAGGTATGAGGTAGTAAGAACTGTGGTTGACCACTCAGGTCAACACACAGACACACACAATAAAGAAACAAGATCTTGTAATTACAGGTATGGCTACCTCGGTCGGTCGGCCGAGCGGACAGCACACTGGACTTGTGATCCTGTGGTCCTGGGTTCAATCCCAGGCGCCGGCGAGAAACAATGGGCAAAAGTTTCTTTCACCCTACGCCCCTGTTACCTAGCAGTAAAAATAGGTACCTGGGAGTTAGTCAGCTGTCACGGGCTGCTTCCTGGGGGTGGAGGCCTGGTCGAGGACCGGGCCGCGGGGACACTAAAAAGCCCCGAAAACATGTCGAGATAACCTCTCCCATTCACTCACTCATGCACATTCATGCAAGACCTCGTAGGTGGCCTGACAGCTGGTTTCGCTCATTATGACATGAGAACACTGATGACAGGCATTTCCCAACACTACCGTACTTGACACGGAGGGTACTCGCAGGAGGGCGTGCTGTATGCCTAACAGACACACGCCCCTGATGGCACTGGCGCATGAGTAATGGTGTGACGGGCGGTGATGTCACGTAGTGCAGTGAGGGAGGAGCAGGTGGTGGCTGGCTTCACGTTTTGGTCTGAGTGGCAGCTGGCTACATGCTCTGGACTGAATGACAGCAGCGGCTACAGTTATATTGTACCATGCAGGTACACTGTGGTAAAGTCACACACAGATTACTTAGGCGGCAGCACTTAGTTCCCTCTACGCCACTGATTTACTAACAAACGATTTTGATCTCACAGGTGTTACCTGGTATCAGTCTGTTTTGCTCTGGTGATTCGCAGACTTCTGTCACTCTAGATGATTTCTAAACAATATAAACAATATAGTCACAGTCACGATTCCAGGTAAACGCTGGTGTATCAAGCAGAATGCAACTGCTAACAAATGAGTTTAAATTGATGGTGAGGAATGGACGGTGTTCTGGCTATTGGTCGATAGACAGAAGGACACGTCAACCACATACGAAGTTCCTCACGAGATTACTCTTGCAAAGGGTTGCACGATTCCTTGAGGCACAAACACCAGGTCTACCAAGTAACCAATGGCGTTGCAGCAAAGATGCTGAAACCAATGATATTGATCGTTACGTGATCGGTAGAAGAGTGACGTTATGACACCGTCACGACTACGTCAATGTTGTTATTCTTCATCGTGGTGGTTGAGATTGACCCCAGAGGTAAGAGCTTATCTCTTGCCTTGCTGGCGTCCCCTCTCTCACATGCCTGGCACCTTCCACTGTGTACTCCCTGACACTGGCATGAATGCTTAATTCCTCTGTAGCTACTTTCTGCCTGGACATACGGCGGCCTCCGTATGATATAAGTATTCCTGGTTATGTGGGCATCCTAATGACACAAACATGACAGTTTCCATCCAGGGTTAACAGAGATAAGGCTTGTGTACAAGATAGGTGCACTGTGCACTGCAATGAGCCATTCAAGTCAGCTGTGGGAGAATCTTGAGAGACCATACTTTCACATGTATCTTGGAGAAACTACTAGTCCATATGTATTATTATTATTATTATTATTCTAACTCTTTTTCTGAGCAAGGCTCGCTCAGTTGCTTCCCCCGAGTCATAGCTCTGGGTCCACCAAGATCACTGCTAGTATGTCCAGCCCTGAGTGCTCAGGGCTGGACATACTAGCATACTAGAGGGCTTTGTGGGACCCCTAAAGCTCCATGAAGACAAGTAATCTTGGAAATGGTCTTGTTACATAGTCCAGGGGCGAGGAACAAATTCAAGAGCATACCTGAATCCACTTGATATGACACTATCAAACCACTTGACTAACCTAACCAAACCCTTAACCAAACTAACTTGACTGGGCATCAGAAAATAACATGATGTTTAACAGTGATAAATTCCAGGTACTCAGGTACGGTAAAAATGAGGACCTTAAACATAATACAGGGTACAAAACACAATCAAATGTACCGATAGTAGGAAAACAGCATGTAAAGGATTTGGGAATAATAATGTCTGACGACCTAACGTTTAAGGAGCATAACCAAGCAAATATTGCGACAGCCAGAAAAATGATAGGATGGATTACGAGAACTTTCAAATCCAGGGATCCCATCACAATGGTTGTACTCTTCAAGTCACTTGTGTTGTCCCATCTTGAGTACTGCTCAGTACTCACTTCCCCCTTCAGAGCAGGAGAGATTGCTGAAATAGAGGGAATACAGAGAACATATACGGCACGCATAGACGCAATAAAGCACCTAAATTATTGGGACCGTCTCAAAGCCCTCCAAATGTACTCACTAGAAAGAAGACGAGAGAGATATCAAATAATATACACCTGGAAGATACTGGAGGGCCAAGTACCAAATCTACACAGTAAAATAACAACGTACTGGAGTGAACGACATGGAAGAAAATGTAGAATAGAACCAGTGAAAAGCAAAGGTGCCATAGGCACAATCAGAGAACACTGTATAAACATCAGAGGTCCGCGGTTGTTCAACGTCCTCCCAGCGAGCATAAGAAATATTGCCAGAACAACCGTGGACATTTTCAAGAGGAAACTAGATTTGTTCCTCCAAGGAGTGCCGGACCAACCGGGCTGTGGTGGGTATGTGGGCCTGCGGGCCGCTCCAAGCAGCAGCCTGGTGGACCAAACTCTCACAAGTCGAGCCTGGCCTCGGGCCGGGCTTGGGGAGTAGAAGAACTCCCAGAACCCCATCAACCAGGTATCAACCCTTCAAACGCTCCATCATATCTCTAAAATAGCCGAGACACATTCTGAAACTACTGTACTAGCAACTACCTCCTACACCAACCACTACCATGAGGTAGCACTAGCTAACACTTCTAGGTTGGGGATAGGGGGGGGGGGGGCACACTTTGGCCCTCACTCAGTTTTTTTGTCCAAGGCTTTGCTGAGCCTCAGGTTGGGAGTTTGAAGATTTGTTATTTTTCTGCCTGTTTGGGAGGCAAGTGGAAGACATCTTAGTGTTACTTTTGCACCTGTTTTCAAGGCTGCAATATGAGATGACATTAAGGTCTTTCATTCAGTGTTTAGCTTGCCATATATAGTCTCTTCAGTTTGGGTTGGTGATAGCCTTCCTGATATGGCTTTATGTGCTTTGCCATCTTATGCCTTATATTGTTGCCATCTTATGCCTTATATTGTTGCCATCTTATGCCTTATATTGTTGCCATCTTATGCCTTATATTGTTGCCATCTTATGCCTTATATTGTTGCCTCTTATGCCTTATATTGTTGCCATCTTATGCCTTATATTGTTGCCATCTTATGCCTTATATTGTTGCCATCTTATGCCTTATATTGTTGCCATCTTATGCCTTATATTGTTGCCATCTTATGCCTTATATTGTTGCCTCTTATGCCTTATATTGTTGCCATCTTATGCCTTATATTGTTGCCTCTTATGCCTTATATTGTTGCCATCTTATGCCTTATATTGTTGCCATCTTATGCCTTATATTGTTGCCTCTTATGCCTTATATTGTTGCCATCTTATGCCTTATATTGTTGCCTCTTATGCCTTATATTGTTGCCTCTTATGCCTTATATTGTTGCCATCTTATGCCTTATATTGTTGCCATCTTATGCCTTATATTGTTGCCTCTTATGCCTTATATTGTTGCCATCTTATGCCTTATATTGTTGCCATCTTATGCCTTATATTGTTGCCTCTTATGCCTTATATTGTTGCCATCTTATGCCTTATATTGTTGCCATCTTATGCCTTATATTGTTGCCTCTTATGCCTTATATTGTTGCCTCTTATGCATCGTCCTTGTTAGAGCCTCGTTCACTTTTTGGGTCAAGTTGGCTAGAGCTATAATTTGAGAGCCTGCTCGTGTGCACCAAGTTGTTTTTGGGCCACGTGTTTGTGTGTTTCTCCATTGCCATGTTGAAGGTTGAGTTCTCGAGAAGACTGTATACACAAAGCTCCATTTTGGCTGGTGTTGGCTTCAGGAAGTACCGTTGGTGAGCAGTATGCTCTATTGCATTTATGGTGATTTGCCTCGGTAATCAATTGTTCTCTGATCCCCATGTGCTTTATAGAGAAAACAAGAGCATAGAGGTCCTTGTTCTCCCATATGCAATGAGTCTTTTGGGGTACCTGGCATTGTCTACCTCAACTACTAGTGTCCAGTGATTCAGCACAGGGTAGCTACAGTGTTCAGAAAGGGGCATTTCTTTACTTTCAATGTTATATTTTTGTGGAGAACCCCGTCAGCTCCCTGGAGCTATCGGTCTAATGTATGCTATATTAGTCTGGGGCTTCAGTCATATGGAGTTCTGCCTACTGGGTAGAGTCAAAAAGATTTTGTCCCTCAAGTGGGGTTTCTCACTTGTTTTCAGTTCTATAACGGGACTGTGTGGATCTTTGATTCATTCTGGACGTATCCCGTCTGAACCACTGAATTCCTTGCCCCTTCTCTTGGATAACTACTCTGTCTCAGATCTGGCTTTTCTTGGAGCTGGGTTCTTTGATAGTGTGTCTAGACCTCCAGGATGCATATTGGCATGTCCTCGTTCACCTGGGTTCAGGGACTGGTTAGGTTTTGTGGTGGGGCAGCAGGTTTACCTCTCTCGCTGCCTTTCCTTTGGGCTGAATCTGGCACCTCCCGTTTTCATGCATCTTACCCGGGTCGTGGTGGCCTGTCTGCGTCTGCTAGGTGTTCGGGTTTTGGCCTACCTCGATGACTGAGTGGTGTGAACTCCCAGCTGGTCTGCTTGTCTGCTCGCCGGGGGGTTTGGTTCTTTCCCAGCTCGCCGGGTTCAGGTCCCTGTTGAACTGGAGGAAGTCCCATTTGGTTCTGTCCCAGGTTCAGACTTCAGTGGGCCTTATTTGGGATTCTCAGACGGTGCTCATGTGTCTCCTTCCTGCTACGTTGCTCCGGCTGCAGTCCCGCCTTCAGCTGTTCTTGAAGAGGTCCTGGATCACTCAGCGGTTGCTCGAGCAGCTGTGTTGGATTTTGAACTTCGCCGCGCTGGTTTACCCGCTGTGTCGGGTGTGGCTTTGCTGTCTGTTTTGGTTCCTTTGGGGAACCAGAAAGTCTCCACTCTTGCAATCGTTGGGTTCGTGTGCCAGGAGCCTTGTGTCAGTTGTTGAGTCTCCTGCTTCCTCAGGGTTTTTCGGGGTTCGGTGCCTTGGCACCTACTGGAACCCTCGCTCGATGTGTTCACAGATGCCTCGTCATTCGGGTGGGGCTTTGTAACCAGGGCTTACCAGTCCTTCCAGGGGCAGTGGGTTCCGTCATTCCCACAGCACGGTGCGGGAATTTGCGGCAGTGTGGCTTTCGCTGTGGCGGATTCCGCTAGCTTGAAGCTCTACGATTTGGCTACATTCAGACCCCGGTGGTCCATTGCCTGACCCACGGGGGTCTCTCTTCGGTCCTTAGTTCTTTGGGGCTGGTCACTTCAAGTAACTCTTCTGCTAAGTTCTTGGGGCTTAGCTCTCTGTGCGGTTCACATCAGGGGCGTGTCCAATGTCCTGGCAGACGGTCTGTCTTGGTTCAATCCTCTGTTCACGGCATGGACGGTCAATGCCGATTCCTTCAGTTGACTTTGCCAAATGTTCGGGCCCCCAGAAGTGAACCTCTTCACGTCGGCGTGGTCGAGGCGTTTCCCAGTATATGTGGCACCCTTCCCCGACTGTGAAGCCACCTCCGTCGATGCTTTACGGCAGGACTGGTCAAGGTACCTTTCCTCCGGTACAGTTTTTTTTTTTTTTTTTTTTTTTTTTTTTTTGAGATATATACAAGAGTTGTTACATTCTTGTACAGCCACTAGTACGCGTAGCGTTTCGGGCAGGTCCCTGGAATACGATCCCCTGCCGCGAAGAATCGTTTTTTCATCCAAGTACACATTTTACTGTTGCGTTAAACAGAGGCTACAGTTAAGGAATTGCGCCCAGTAAATCCTCCCCGGCCAGGATACGAACCCATGACATAGCGCTCGCGGAACGCCAGGCGAGTGTCTTACCACTACACCACGGAGACTGTAAAGTTGGAGTGGAGTTGTTGCTTCGGGTTCTGTCTCGGCTGAAGTCCTATCCGGGGAGGGTTCTCCTTCTGACCCCATGGTGGTTGGCCCAGCCTTGGTTTTGGGCCCTTAGCAGCTTTGTGTGACTTTGGGCCGTCAGTCGCAGCCAGTTGTCCCGTCTTCGTCATGAGGAGCGCAATGCTGCCGCCTCTTGGGTAAGTCCCTCTTTTACTTATCTTTGGATATCTAGTTCCAAGGAATCAATGGGGCTTCCCACAGATAACCAGCGTTGAATGTAATGAAACGCCATTTCCTGGGTGAGCCTCAGAGGTTCCCTGGCACCCTCGCTCCCTTCGGTTTTTGTTTTCGTTTGCTCAGTAGTCGGACTGGTGGGTGAGCAACCAGCTCAGATGGGTGGGGGCACCCCCTCCCTCTCCCAGGAGTGCGAACAAGCGTTGCGTTGGTTTTTTGACGTTTTGCTTGTTGCATTTTTTGGGGTTCTTGGGCTCTGTTTGGTCTTGGGTTGCAATTTTTTACCAGTTGGGGTTTGTTTTGGGACACCTACCTTTCTGGGTGTCTAACCCCGGTCAATGGCAGACATGAAGACACTCTCAAGGAGTGGAGTTTTCATAGGCCATTGCTCCCTGCGCCTCTCTGAGGGAACCAGGTTCTGGCTTGTGGTTCATGGTAGGCAGAACTCCATGCAACAGATGCTGCAGACTAATATAGCATATATCAGTCTGAGAGCTTCAGGGAGCCTCCGGGGCTCACCCAGAAAATGACGTTTCATTACATTGAACGCTGGGTATTTTATGGGATGGTTCACTATTCATCATTGCAACATGAAACTAGAGGTGGAACACTAAGTGCTAAGGTACAGTGATTCATGCTTACTTACCCACGTTCTGCTTGAATTATTGCTGTATACTATTATCTTTTTATATTCATTTTTTTTTTTTTTGAAAGAAAATCTTGTAACAATAAAGCTTTTGTTTTGACAGTTCATTTGAAGAATACTGCTCCGAAGTCAAGTCTGGACGCATGGAGTGGTCTCCAGTACATAAGAGTGAGAAATTCTGGCGTGAGAATGCTGGACGTCTGAACGAGAAGAACTATGAGCTTCTGAAGATTCTCATTAATCTCCTGGAGACGAGCAAGGACACATTAGTTTTGTCGGTTGCTTGTCACGACATCGGTGAATACACAAGACACTATTCCCGTGGCAAAAGGTTAGTTACACATGTATTCAATACCAAAGCATGTCCTGGAGCTTAGTGCCATTATTCAATGCACTCACTAAAATGATTTATGTTTATTTACATCCATGTTTTATAAAAATCTCTTGCACTGTTGGCAGAAAAAATAGTAACAAGAACGTTTAATTCCAGGATGGAACGAAATGTTGTCATTTGCATTACATTTAATATGTGTGGATTGGGTTATTAATTTCTTGCACTTTGTTGTTTATTAACACTTTCGCTGACCCAGCAGGCAACCCGCTGCGCACCTCAAGGTCGGCCGAGCGGTGCACGTGAACTCAACACCACTCGATAGTTCGCAATAGAATGCTGTAAAGGGATATTTCTATATAAGAACATGTGTTTAACTTTTCTATACTTTCGACAAAAACTCGATAACTTATCTCTCATACGTGTTTGTCAATGCTTTCGTCGCGGATTGGCTGTTCTTGATCAGTATCCATCTGGAAGTTAGTTTGCAGTGTTTATAAAGCCAGTAACAACAAATACCAAAGATAAAATAACCAAATGAGGAAACGTTTCGACTTGAGGGGAGGCTGTGACTGTCACGAGTGAGGTCACAAAAAGAGTGAGCCTGCAACGTGGGTGGGTGCCCACATGGCGGGGTCAGGATGCCACGTTGGGTATACAGAGAATGGGCAGAAGTTGGCGTGCATTTTAAAACAAGTCCCATAGTATTCGGACAATAACTGGAATTTCTACAAATTGTTTAAATTAACGATGCCGCTTGCATCGTTGGGCATACTGTACTCTGTATTTTGGTTCCATGACGGAATATGCGGCATTGGGCAGCGAAAGGGTCAAGTTACTTGTCTTTTCTATCAATATTTTCTTGTCCGTAATTTAACTATTTTTTCATTCCTTATTTTTTCATACTAATCCATAAATAATTTGTAAGGATAATATGTTGTGTTTGCAGAGTGCTGGAACAGCTGGGAGGGAAACAGTGGGTTATGCATCACCTGACGCACGCCGATCCTAACGTGCGCTACGAGGCCCTCTTGGCGGTCCAGAAGCTCATGGTTCATAACTGGTAAGTTAATTAAAATACAAGTATTCTTACTGGTGCATTTAGTGCTCTTGTCTGGGAGGGCTTCTGTGGCGGTTCCCTGTCGGTAACCAACTGGAGAGCTCTGCACATGTCACACAAGGACCTTACAAGTCACAAAAACTCCTATTGCCCAAATTTAGCTCACTCAAGAAGGCAGGAAGAGCAGGGGGATGCCAGATCACCCTAACTGAGAGAATAAGCCACCAGAAAGATTGTGAAACACTGCAGACAATGGCAAGGTAAATATGAACAACTCTGAAGATTAGGCACCCAGTTGTAGGCTGTTTCCCTGCCAGTTTGACCCACACCGCCCGGGGACAGTCTGGCACGCTCCCTTCAGTCTTCTACCTGGCGTGATCCTCTTCACATGTACTCCTCATGTCACCTTTGTCCTTTGGGTCTTAATTTTTTTCAGATAAGTGTCGGCCATCCTTAGGACTCGATCCTGCGGGGGCCATTTCCTTACGTTTTTCCAATGATTTTGGGGCTCAATGTCCCTGCGGCCCAGCCCTTGACCAGACCTCCTGGTTGCTAGACTGGTCAACCAGGCTGTTGGATGTGGCTGCTTGCAGCCTGATGTATGAATCACAGCCTGATTGATCAGGTAGAGTAGTGAGCAGTGCTCACTGCACACAGGCAAGTTTCTAGCAGTGAGGAACAACCTAACTATTGTATGCCTAGTTTTCAGAGCTGTTCATATTTTTCTTGCTGTTGTCTGTTTTGTTCTGCTCTACCTTTCTGCTTATTCTCTCGGTTATGGTGATCTAGCATCTCCTCGCTCCTCACTGGAAACTGCAGGTTTTGGCCTCTGGTATTTTATGACTGACAAAGGCCTGGTGTGGCATCTTTGGCACTATCCAAGTGGTGAGGAATCCACCAGAAAGAGGAATTGCATTACATTCAATATTGGTTTGTGTGTATGTAATTACCAAAGTGTAGCTACAGGATTAGAGCTATGCTTGTGGTGTCCTGTTTTCCCAGTACTCTGTCGTAAAGTTCTTTGAAACTACTGACGGTTTTAGCCTCCACCACTTTCTCACTTAATGTGTTCCAACCGTCTACCACTACTACAGAAAACTTTGATTTTTTTGGGCACCTGTGTTTCCTTAGCTTGAATCTGTGACCTCTTGTTCTTGAGGTTGTAACTTTCAGGAATGCCTCTGTCAGTTTGGTCAATTCCTGTTATTATTTTGTAAGTGATGATCATATTACCTCTTTCTTCTATCTTTTAGTTTTGAGATATTTAACACCTATAGCTCTTGTTTTTCAGTTCTGGAAGCCATTTTGAAGCATGCCTTTGCACCTTTTCCGGTTTATTGATGGGCTTCTTGAGATAGACCTGCTGCATATTCCAATTTTGGTTTATCAAAATGGAAATATGGAGCGGTTGTATGATGGTGCCCATATCTCAAGAAGCACATCAATAAACTGGAAATGGCACAAGAGCACGCTTCAAAATGGCTTCCAGAACTGAAAAACAAATGTGTGTGTTACCTGCACTTCTCTTAAAGAAATGATAGTGATGTTGAGCAAGTACTAAAAGTTACATGTCTTTACGTCTCCACCACAGGGAGTACTTGGGTAAGCAGCTGGAGAAGGATGCCAAGGAGAGTACACCCCGGACCTGAGTGCCAGACACCCCGGCCCTGAGTGCCAGACTGGTGCACACAAGCAAGACAAAAGTAAACAATAGAAATGGTCAGTGTTAGTGTCAGATATATACCGGGTAATGCTAACAACAGCTACACTTTTCATTTGAATAGAATTTAAGTTAAGAGTTATATTTTATAGCTGTGAATTGTATAAGTGCATATTTTGGCATAAACTTTGTTAGTGTGGTTATTATCATAGCATTTGTATATATATATATATATATCAGACTATATGTAGAGGTTTTATGTCGGTGGTCTTGCTAATTACTCCAAAGCAAATGGACACGAGCAATAGTATTAGTGCTGTTCTATAACTTAATATTTGAATGTCTTGTGAATATCGAGTCTGTGCAGGTGTTGTACATCAGAATTAACCCCTAAATGGCGCAGCTATTTACAAGTGCTACATTGACGTACACACGTCTAAAAAAATTTTATGAATCAAATGGGATAAAATTACATTTGGTGATCGTAGCAGTGTGTAGGGTTAAGGCTCGGACTCTCCTGGTACTTAACGCAGGTAATTAATGTTGTAAAACATTCCGTATCTTGAGGTAATGTTTGGAGCGGTGCATGGAATGAAACTCGGCACACAGGTTTAACTCCAGGCATTGCTCCAAACATTTTCTCATAGATATGTCACACTTGTGATTTCATCGTGCATTCCTTATCTTGTAAGCATATTATCCAGGGGAAAGATTAATTATTGTATTAATACAGGGAGGGCAGTAGAAGTGAGCCATTATTCTGTTGTTTCCTAGTCCTTTGCTGTGTATAAGAGAGTAATCTTTAGACTACAATGCACAATTTTTTTTAAGGGTGTTGTATTGAAATGTATATAATGAAGTTGTTTCTCAGTTGTCATTATTCTTTCTTATTATCCTTCTATAATACATAAACTAATACAATACATAACCAATAATAAGTGATGTATCACCATACATCATTTAAGTGTCTTGGGAGGACAGGTGTATAAAGGTGTAGGAGAGAAAGCTCAAGTGTAGCATCTCAAGGCCTGGGAATGGCTTGACACACTACTGCGTTACACAGGACCTGTAGTGTAGGGGTCACCCAAGCCAAATCACAACCCAGAGATCTCGAGATCCGATTCCCAGAATGGATGGAGACATTTGGCCATATTACCTTTCACCTGAAGCCTCTGTTTACTTACCAGTAAGAGTATACTTGATGTGGCTGATACTTGTGAGTTAGGCAATTGTTGTAGGTTGCATCTTGCGTGTGGCCAGTCGTTGGCCTAGGTGGACCAAGATGAACTGAACAAGTCTTTATATCCCCAACAATGGAAAGGGAAGGGAACTATCAGGGGGAAAGTGGCAATCCTTTACAACTGTATAGCACTTGGAAGGGATCAAGATAAGGATTTGGGATGGGATGGGGAAGAAGGAATGGTGCCCAACCACTTGGACAGTTGGGATTGAACACCGACCTGCATGAAGCGAGACCGTCGCTCTACCATCAAGTCAAACTGGTCAGGTACCCAATACCCAACAAGAGTCATATTTCCCATATTGTGAAAACAGCAAGTGGATTTGGCTAAAATCTGACTCGTCCCCATTTTCAGCAATTGGTATATTTTCACACACCAGGAGGATAGTGGGCTTCTGGTGTGCCTCAGAGGCATTCAGTGAAAGGAAACTTGCCCAACCATTGCTGTCCCACTTGGGAATCGAACCCGCAATTTCCAAGTAAGACTTGAGAACGAAGCCAACTGTACTACGATACCCGCGTTATGGTTTCCTGTTGTTGAGAAGAGAAAGCCTTACGTCTTAACGAGGTAGTCCAAGATACTCTTGATCTTCCCCCCCTACTTGGTGAACAG
This sequence comes from Procambarus clarkii, assembly GCF_040958095.1. NCBI lineage: Eukaryota > Metazoa > Arthropoda > Malacostraca > Decapoda > Cambaridae > Procambarus > Procambarus clarkii. The sequence goes on from NC_091163.1 coordinate 35,575,182, forward strand.
AGGCATCAGGTGAATGAAAATGTATCACCATTTCTGTCCTGCCCGGGGATTGAACCCGGGACCCCTTGGCTGAGAGCCGAACATAAAGACCACTCTGCTACAAATGGATAATTTTGGTTCAATAATGGATTCACTGCAGATTCATATATTTATTTTCATGCAGGTAAGTACATGGACTTACACACACAGGTTCCACATGGTAGGGACATAATGTGTTCACTCATGATGCACGAACAGCTGTTGAACATGGTGTTATATACACAAGAAGCAACACGAGTGTTTACTACATAATACAAATCATATATTATAGCACATCAATATAAAATACAATTCCCAGATAGGGAGTCTTTGGTACAAAGTCAGCCTCATAGGCCTAAAGTCTCAAGAGATTTAGTTTCTTGCAAAACATGAAGAGAAAAATACACTGGGAAAGATGTAATAAAGCTTAAGAAGCCCATATGACCTTAAATACACATGGTACTGTATTGCTTAATGACAGTACAGTGGTGTGGGTGTACTACACATGAGTGTCTTCCTGTGTAGTACTAAGACTCCCTGTCTCACACAAGCCCGTTCATCACTGGTTAAGAGTCTTACGGCCACTGGTGTCTTAAGCACATCACATGTTACAGCGACTTAAGCTTCAGAATCCCAGATATGATTTGTTTTTAATCTTAATTGTTACTGTGACAGGTACGAGTATAAGCTGAAGCATTGTGATGATTCAGGGGCTCCGGGAACCATACTTTTGTCGCTGATAGGTAAACTAGGCAACTACCTAGGCCTATAAAATCTTATATATAAACTATGAAACAAGGCACATTGTTCAATAAGTGGCAATGAAGAAAGTTTGGGTGAACTGCTTGTTTGTTTCCCCCAAAGTCGCCGGGTATTTTCTGGGCACGGGCGTAGATGTTAGTGCCTGATGCCCAGAGTGTTGTCCTCTGGTGCGAGACGTGTGGGCGGCTGGCAGGTCCTGGAGGTCCTGGAGCACTCCAGCCCTGCACGGCACGGGCACATGCCCAGGTACGCGTCCTCAACCTTGATCTGTGGGCACAAATATTACTTGTATTTTGTTCTTACCGCTGCAGGCACCAACACTCAGTTACCAGGGACACGTACACTCACACAGTCACCAGGGACACGTACACTCATACAGTCATAAAGGGAGAGAAGAGGTCATAAAGGGAGAGTAGAGGACATAAAGGGAGAGTAGAGGTCACAAAGAGAGTAGAGGACACAAAGGGAGAGTAGAGGACACAAAGGGAGGGTAATAGAGGACACAAAGGGAGGGTAGAGGACACAAAGGGAGAGTAGAGGACACAAAGGGAGGGTAATAGAGGACACAAAGGGAGGGTAGAGGACACAAAGGGAGAGTAGAGGACACAAAGGGAGAGTAGAGGACACAAAGGGAGGGTAATAGAGGACACAAAGGGAGAGTAGAGGACACAAAGGGAGGGTAATAGAGGACACAAAGGGAGAGTAGAGGACACAGAGGGTAATAGAGGACACAAAGGGAGGGTAATAGAGGACACAAAGGGAGAGTAGAGGACACAAAGGGAGGGTAATAGAGGACACAAAGGGAGGGGAGGTAACTAACCTGGAGGCCGTTGGGGTAATGGAGTGTCATGTCCTGTGAGCCACCAGGGTAGTAGCAGTGGTGTCCGAGGTCCCCCAGCGGGGTACAGGAAGGGATGCTGTACCTCATCTGACCTGTACACAAACAACACTCCTGTAATCAACCTCTTCTCTCACCTAACACCTCAGAGGTTAGAACCATGATATTAATAAACCTGTAATCAACCTCTTCTCTCACCTAACACCTCAGAGGTTAGAACCATGATATTAATAAACCTGTAATCAACCTCTTCTCTCACCTAACACCTCAGAGGTTAGAACCATGATATTAATAAACCTGTAATCAACCTCTTCTCTCACCTAACACCTCAGAGGTTAGAACCATGATATTAATAAACCTGTAATCAACCTCTTCTCTCACCTAACACCTCCTCAGAGGTTAAAACCATGATATTAATAAATGCGTCTTTGGAGTCGGCCGCCCGATGGAATGACCTGAGAACGGGTTGCAGTTTGAGGCGTGTGTAAACTGGTTTTTCAGTCATAAACAGGAGGTTTTGGCGCCTGGGTTAATGAGCATTTGGCCTTTGTTGGTGAGGACAGTATGTGCAACCTGTCCTCAGGCCAGGCTCGTTAAAGCTGTGGTCATCCTCCAAGGAGCATTCATCACTTTTATAGCATCCTGTATTATAAAATGAGATTGGAAGCTATAGATACTCTGGGATCTTGATGGGTTGACATGATGAGTAAGGTGGTGACCTGAGGATGAGTGAGGTTATGACCTGAAGATGAGTGAGTTGATGACCTGAGGATAAGTAAGGTGATGACCTGAGGATGAGTAAGGTGATCACCAGAGGATGAGTAAGGTGATCACCAGAGGATGAGTAAGGTTATGACCTGAGGATGAGTAAGGTGATGACCTGAGGATGAGTGAGGTTATGACCTGAGGATGAGTTAGGTTATGACCTGAGGATGAGTAAGGTGATGACCTAAGGATGAGTAAGGTGGTGACCTGAGGATGAGTTAGGTGATGACCTGAGGATGAGTAAGGTGATGACCTGAGGATGAGTAAGGTGATGAGGGAGGTGTGGACGTACCAACGCGGCAGCAGGCGGAGGGGCCGCAGGAGGGGGTGCTGGTACAGTGACCTGAGGATGAGTAAGGTGGTGACCTGAGGATGAGTAAGGTGGTGACCTGAGGATGAGTAAGGTGATGAGGGAGGTGTGGACGTACCAACGCGGCAGCAGGCGGAGGGGCCGCAGGAGGCGCTGCTGGTACAGTGGTTGGCCAGGGTCACGCCACACATCATCACCAACAACAACAATACTCCACTGCGCTCCATCATTCTCCTGTCGAGGAGGAAACTTATACAGTACGTAAACAATGCAAACTGATTCACTTAACTAGAAACGTAAACATTGCAGCTGTCTTGCCAAACTACTAAGGTAAAGGATGCAAGCCATCCACCTAACATATAGAGGACGATGCACTCACAACCTTAAAATTTCGGTGCTTCGATTTAAACTAATTTTTGGCAATTTTAGCAGATTGGTTGAATCCGCTCAAAATGGGACGTATTAGGGGAGAGGACTCTGCGCTGCTCACACACCATCCACACTGCTCACACACCCTCCACATTGCTCACACACCCTCCACACTGCTCACACACCCTCCACACTGCTCACACACCCTCCACACTCCTCACACACCCTCCACACTGCTCACACACCCTCCACACTGCTCAAACACCCTCCACACTGCTCACACACCCTCCACACTGCTCACACACCCTCCACACTCCTCACACACCCTCCACACTGCTCACACACCCTCCACACTGCTCACACACCCTCCACACTGCTCACACACCATCCACATTGCTCACACACCCTCCACACTGCTCACACACCCTCCACACTGCTCACACACCCTCCACACTGCTCACACACCCTCCACACTGCTTACACACCCTCCACACTGCTCACACACCATCCACATTGCTCACACCCTCCACACTGCTCACACATCCTCCACACTGCTCACACACCCTCCACACTGCTCACACACCCTCCACACTCCTCACACACCCTCCACACTGCTCACACACCCTCCACACTACTCACACACCCTCCACACTGCTCACACACCATCCACATTGCTCACACACCCTCCACACTGCTCACACACCCTCCACATTGCTCACACACCCTCCACACAGCTCACACACCATCCACATTGCTCACACATCCTCCCACACTGCTCACACACCCTCCACATTGCTCACACACCCTCCACACTGCTCACACACCATCCACATTGCTCACACACCCTCCACACTGCTCACACACCCTCCACACTGCTCACACACCCTCCACACTGCTCACACACCATCCACATTGCTCACACACCCTCCACACTGCTCACACACCATCCACATTGCTCACACACCCTCCACATTGCTCACACACCCTCCACACTGCTCACACACCCTCCACATTGCTCACACACCCTCCACACTGCTCACACACCATCCACATTGCTCACACACCCTCCACATTGCTCACACACCCTCCACACTGCTCACACACCCTCCACATTGCTCACACACCCTCCACACTGCTCACACACCCTCCACATTGCTCACACACCCTCCACACTGCTCACACACCATCCACATTGCTCACACACCCTCCACATTGCTCACACACCCTCCACACTGCTCACACACCCTCCACACTGCTCACACACCCTCCACACTGCTCACACACCCTCCACACTGCTCACACAACCTCCACATTGCTCACACACCCTCCACACTGCTCACACATCCTCCACACTGCTCACACACCCTCCACACTGCTCACACACCCTCCACACTGCTCACACACCCTCCACACTGCTCACACACCCTCCACACTGCTCACACACCCTCCACACTGCTCACACACCCTCCACACTGCTTACACACCCTCCACACAGCTCACACACCCTCCACACAGCTCACACACCCTCCACACTGCTCACACACCCTCCACACTGCTCACACACCCTCCACACTGCTCACACACACTCCACACTGCTCACACACCCTCCACACAGCTCACACACCCTCCACACAGCTCACACACCCTCCACACTGCTCACACACCCTCCACACTGCTCACACACCCTCCACACTGCTCACACACCCTCCACACAGCTCACACACCCTCCACACTGCTCACACACCCTCCACACTGCTCACACACCCTCCACACTGCTCACACACCATCCACACTGCTCACACACCCTCCACACTGCTCACACACCCTCCACACTGCTCACACACCCTCCACACAGCTCACACACCCTCCACACAGCTCACACACCCTCCACACTGCTCACACACCCTCCACACAACTCACACACCCTCCACACTGCTCACACACCCTCCACACTGCTCACACACCCTCCACACAGCTCACACACCCTCCACACTGCTCACACACCCTCCACACTGCTCACACACCCTCCACACTGCTCACACACCCTCCACACTGCTCACACACCCTCCACACAGCTCACACACCCTCCACACTCCTCACACACCCTCCACAGTGCTCACACACCCTCCACACTGCTCACACACCCTCCACACTGCTCTTACACCCTCCACACTGCTCACACACCCTCCACACTGCTCACACACCCTCCACACTGCTCACACACCCTCCACACTGCTCACACACCCTCCACACAGTGCTCACAGAGTGTGGAGAGTTATAGGTGGATGACGATAGTGAGAGTGTGGTTGGGGGAGGTGGGCGGATGCAGGTGGATAGTGGGAGTTAGTGGGAGGCAGGATAGGGATTTCCTCCGTTAGCCAAACTGATTACTATAAGTCCCCAGGTGTGGTGGTGGGAGAGTCCCCAGGTGTGGTGGTGGGAGAGTCCCCAGGTGTGGTGGTGGGAGAGTCCCCAGGTGTGGTGGTGGGAGAGTCCCCAGGTGTGGTGGTGGGAGAGTCCCCAGGTGTGGTGGTGGGAGAGTCCCCAGGTGTGGTGGTGGGAGAGTCCCCAGGTGTGGTGGTGGGAGAGTCCCCAGGTGTGGTGGGTGAGTCCCCAGGTGTGGTGGTGGGAGAGTCCCCAGGTGTGGTGGTGGGAGAGTCCCCAGGTGTGGTGGTGGGAGAGTCCCCAGGTGTGGTGGTGGGAGAGTCCCCAGGTGTGGTGGTGGGTGAGTCCCCAGGTGTGGTGGTGGGAGAGTCCCCAGGTGTGGTGGTGGTGAGTCCCCAGGTGTGGTGGTGGGTGAGTCCCCAGGTGTGGTGGTGGGAGAGTCCCCAGGTGTGGTGGTGGGAGAGTCCCCAGGTGTGGTGGTGGGAGAGTCCCCAGGTGTGGTGGTGGGAGAGTCCCCAGGTGTGGTGGTGGGAGAGTCCCCAGGTGTGGTGGTGGGAGAGTCCCCAGGTGTGGTGGGTGAGTCCCCAGGTGTGGTGGTGGGAGAGTCCCCAGGTGTGGTGGTGGGAGAGTCCCCAGGTGTGGTGGTGGGAGAGTCCCCAGGTGTGGTGGTGGGAGAGTCCCCAGGTGTGGTGGTGGGTGAGTCCCCAGGTGTGGTGGTGGGAGAGTCCCCAGGTGTGGTGGTGGTGAGTCCCCAGGTGTGGTGGTGGGTGAGTCCCCAGGTGTGGTGGTGGGAGAGTCCCCAGGTGTGGTGGTGGGAGAGTCCCCAGGTGTGGTGGTGGGAGAGTCCCCAGGTGTGGTGGTGGGAGAGTCCCCAGGTGTGGTGGTGGGAGAGTCCCCAGGTGTGGTGGTGGGTGAGTCCCCAGGTGTGGTGGTGGGAGAGTCCCCAGGTGTGGTGGTGGTGAGTCCCCAGGTGTGGTGGTGGGTGAGTCCCCAGGTGTGGTGGTGGGTGAGTCCCCAGGTGTGGTGGTGGGTGAGTCCCCAGGTGTGGTGGTGGGAGAGTCCCCAGGTGTGGTGGTGGGTGAGTCCCCAGGTGTGGTGGTGGTGAGTCCCCAGGTGTGGTGGTGGGTGAGTCCCCAGGTGTGGTGGTGGGTGAGTCCCCAGGTGTGGTGGTGGGTGAGTCCCTAGGTGTGGTGGTGGGTGAGTCCCCAGGTGTGGTGGTGGGTGAGTCCCTAGGTGTGGTGGTGGGTGAGTCCCCAGGTGTGGTGGTGGGTGAGTCCCCAGGTGTGGTGGTGGGTGAGTCCCCAGGTGTGGTGGTGAGTCCTCAGGTGTGGTGGTGGGTGAGTCCCCAGGTGTGGTGGTGGGTGAGTCCCCAGGTGTGGTGGTGAGTCCTCAGGTGTGGTGGGTGAGTCCCCAGGTGTGGTGGTGGGTGAGTCCCCAGGTGTGGTGGTGGGTGAGTCCCCAGGTGTGGTGGTGGGTGAGTCCCCAGGTGTGGTGGTGGGTGAGTCCCCAGGTGTGGTGGTGAGTTCTCAGGTGTGGTGGTGGGTGAGTCCCCAGGTGTGGTGGTGGGTGAGTCCCCAGGTGTGGTGGTGAGTCCTCAGGTGTGGTGGTGGGTGAGTCCCCAGGTGTGGTGGTGGGTGAGTCCCCAGGTGTGGTGGGTGAGTCCCCAGGTGTGGTAGGTGAGTCCCCAGGTGTGGTGGTGGGTGAGTCCCCAGGTGTGGTGGTGGGTGAGTCCCCAGGTGTGGTGGTGAGTCCCCAGGTGTGGTGGTGGGTGAGTCCCCAGGTGTGGTGGTGGGTGAGTCCCCAGGTGTGGTGGTGGTTGAGTCCCCAGGTGTGGTGGTGAGTCCTCAGGTGTGGTGGTGGGTGAGTCCCCAGGTGTGGTGGGTGAGTCCCCAGGTGTGGTGGTGGGTGAGTCCCCAGGTGTGGTGGTGGGTGAGTCCCCAGGTGTGGTGGTGGGTGAGTCCCCAGGTGTGGTGGTGAGTCCCCAGGTGTGGTGGTGGGTGAGTCCCCAGGTGTGGTGGTGGGTGAGTCCCCAGGTGTGGTGGTGGGTGAGTCCCCAGGTGTGGTGGTGAGTCCTCAGGTGTGGTGGTGGGTGAGTCCCCAGGTGTGGTGGGTGAGTCCCCAGGTGTGGTAGGTGAGTCCCCAGGTGTGGTGGTGGGTGAGTCCCCAGGTGTGGTGGTGGGTGAGTCCCCAGGTGTGGTGGTGAGTCCCCAGGTGTGGTGGTGGGTGAGTCCCCAAGTGTGGTGGTGGGTGAGTCCCCAGGTGTGGTGATTGATGAGTCCCCAGGTGTGGTGGTGGGTGAGTCCCCAGGTGTGGTGATGGGTGAGTCCCCAGGTGTGGTGGTGAGTGAGTCCCCAGGTGTGGTGGTGGGTGAGTCCCCAGGTGTGGTGGTGGGTGAGTCCCCAGGTGTGGTGGTGAGTCCTCAGGTGTGGTGGTGGGTGAGTCCCCAGGTGTGGTGGTGGGTGAGTCCCCAGGTGTGGTGGTGGGTGAGTCCCCAGGTGTGGTGGTGGGTGAGTCCCCAGGTGTGGTGGTGAGTCCCCAGGTGTGGTGGTGGGTGAGTCCCCAGGTGTGGTGATGGGTGAGTCCCCAGGTGTGGTGGTGAGTCCCCAGGTGTGGTGGTGAGTGAGTCCCCAGGTGTGGTGGTGGTGAGTCCCCAGGTGTGGTGGTGAGTCCCCAGGTGTGGTGGTGAGTCCCCAGGTGTGGTGGTGGGTGAGTCCCCAGGTGCAGTGGTGAGTGAGTCCCCAGGTGTGGTGGTGGGTGAGTCCCCAGGTGTGGTGGTGGGAGAGTCCCCAGGTGTGGTGGTGGGTGAGTCCCCAGGTGTGGTGGTGAGTCCCCAGGTGTGGTGGTGAGTCCCCAGGTGTGGTGGTGGGTGAGTCCCCAGGTGTGGTGGTGAGTGAGTCCCCAGGTGTGGTGGTGAGTGAGTCCCCAGGTGTGGTGGTGGTGAGTCCCCAGGTGTGGTGCTGGGTGAGTCCCCAGGTGTGGTGGGTGAGTCCCCAGGTGTGGTGGGCGAGTCCCCAGGTGTGGTGGGTGAGTCCCCAGGTGTGGTGGTGGGTGAGTCCCCAGGTGTGGTGATGGGTGAGTCCCCAGGTGTGGTGGTGAGTGAGTCCCCAGGTGTGGTGGTGGTGAGTCCCCAGGTGTGGTGGTGAGTGAGTCCCCAGGTGTGGTGGTGGGTGAGTCCCCAGGTGTGGTGGTGAGTGAGTCCCCAGGTGTGGTGGTGGTGAGTCCCCAGGTGTGGTGGTGGTGAGTCCCCAGGTGTGGTGGTGGGTGAGTCCCCAGGTGTGGTGGTGAGTGAGTCCCCAGGTGTGGTGGTGAGTGAGTCCCCAGGTGTGGTGGTGGGTGAGTCCCCAGGTGTGGTGGTGAGTGAGTCCCCAGGTGTGGTGGTGAGTGAGTCCCCAGGTGTGGTGGTGGTGAGTCCCCAGGTGTGGTGGTGGTGAGTCCCCAGGTGTGGTGGTGGTGAGTCCCCAGGTGTGGTGGTGGGTGAGTCCCCAGGTGTGGTGATTGATGAGTCCCCAGGTGTGGTGACTAATGCCTCCCGTACATAGTAAAGTTCAACTAACCTGAGTGTGAACTTGCTGAACACTTGGTAAAGAAGACTGTTAGAGGGAGAGAGAGACGACACCAACACCTCCCCTCAACGTCCACTTCACGACTGACATATACCTGGTGATCTAGTGTGTTATATAGTCCAGTGAAGATCCACTCCACGGTTACCAGATACTGAATTATAACAACTTTAATACTCAATAATCCATCACCGGATGTAACACTTAATACACAGATATACAAGAACAAGAATACAACTTGGAGTCGCTAAATACAATGGTTCAGCAGCAGGAGCACCAGCTGGGTGTAATATGTTGTAGGAGGTGTGGCAGCGGCATGTGGCAGCACCGGGCAAAGGACTTCCCACTGTGATAATGTTGACGTCACGCACATGGGCACGTGCCCAGGTGGACGGAAGGACAGCTGACAGCATGCCCAGGGCATTGTCAGGCAAGTATGAAGATCAGGGGCAGGGGTGAGGGCTGACAGCATGCCCAGGGCATTGTCAGGCAAGTATGAAGATCAGGGGCAGGGGTGAGGGCTGACAGCATGCCCAGGGCATTGTCAGGCAAGTATGAAGATCAGGGGCAGGGGTGAGGGCTGACAGCATGTCCAGGGCATTGTCAGGCAAGTATGAAGATCAGGGGCAGGGGTGAGGACTGACAACATGCCCAGGGCATTGTCAGGCAAGTATGAAGATCAGGGGCAGGGGTGAGGACTGACAACATGCCCAGGGCATTGTCAGGCAAGTATGAAGATCAGGGGCAGGGGTGAGGGCTGACAGCATGCCCAGGGCATTGTCAGGCAAGTATGAAGATCAGGGGCAGGGGTGAGGGCTGACAACATGCCCAGGGCATTGTCAGGCAAGTATGAAGATCAGGGGCAGGGGTGAGGGCTGACAACATGCCCAGGGCATTGTCAGGCAAGTATGAAGATCAGGGGCAGGGGTGAGGACTGACAGCATGTCCAGGGCATTTTTTTTTTTTTTTTTTTTTTTTTTTTTTTTTTTTTTTTTTTTTTTTTTTTTTTTTTTTTTTTTTTTTTTTTTTTCTACCACAGACGTGGCCACAGACGTGGCCAAGCAAGGCGAGGCAACATGCCCAGCGAGGCGAGGCAACACAACATGCCCAGCGAGGCGAGGCAGCACAACATGCCCAGCGAGGCGAGGCAACATGCCCAGCGAGGCGAGGTAACACAACATGCCCAGCGAGGCGAGGCAACACAACATGCCCAGCGAGGCGAGGCAGCACAACATGCCCAGCGAGGCGAGGCACCACAACATGCCCAGCGAGGTGAGGTAACACAACATGCCCAGCGAGGCGAGGCAACACAACATGCCCAGCGAGGCGAGGCAACACAACATGCCCAGCGAGGCGAGGCAACACAACATGCCCAGCGAGGCGAGGCAACACAACATGCCCAGCGAGGCGAGGCAACATGCCCAGCAAGGCGAGGCAACACAACATGCCCAGCGAGGCGAGGCAACATGCCCAGCAAGGCGAGGCAACACAACATGCCCAGCGAGGCGAGGCAGCACAACATGCCCAGCGAGGCGAGGCAACACAACATGCCCAGCGAGGCGAGGCAGCACAACATGCCCAGCGAGGCGAGGCAACATGCCCAGCGAGGCGAGGTAACACAACATGCCCAGCGAGGCGAGGCAACACAACATGCCCAGCGAGGCGAGGCAGCACAACATGCCCAGCGAGGCGAGGCACCACAACATGCCCAGCGAGGTGAGGTAACACAACATGCCCAGCGAGGCGAGGCAACACAACATGCCCAGCGAGGCGAGGCAACACAACATGCCCAGCGAGGCGAGGCAACACAACATGCCCAGCGAGGCGAGGCAACACAACATGCCCAGCGAGGCGAGGCAACATGCCCAGCAAGGCGAGGCAACACAACATGCCCAGCGAGGCGAGGCAGCACAACATGCCCAGCGAGGCGAGGCAACACAACATGCCCAGCGAGGCGAGGCAACAAAACATGCCCATCGAGGCGAGGCAACACAACATGCCCAGCGAGGCGAGGCAACACAACATGCCCAGCGGGGCGAGGCAACACAACATGCCCAGCGAGGCGAGGCAACACAACATGCCCAGTGAGGCGAGGCAACACAACATGCCCAGCGAGGCGAGGCAACACAACATGCCCAGCGAGGCGAGGCAACACAACATGCCCAGCGAGGCGAGGTAACACAACATGCCCAGCGAGGCGAGGCAACACAACATGCCCAGCGAGGCGAGGCAACACAACATGCCCAGCGAGGCGAGGCAACACAACATGCCCAGCGAGGCGAGGCAACACAACATGCCCAGCGAGGCGAGGCAACACAACATGCCCAGCGAGGCGAGGCAACACAACATGCCCAGCGAGGCGAGGCAACACAACATGCCCAGCGAGGCGAGGCAACACAACAGAGCCACACACAAAAGTTAGCTTCAGTGTCACACAGGATGAGCGTCATCACTAGATATGTCAGTCAAGGCCACGGCCCATATCTGCGAGACACACGTGTCAAGGTGAGGCACATGTGTCAAGGTGAGGCACGCGTGTCAAGGTGAGGCACGCGTGTCAAGGTGAGGCACGCGTGTCAAGGTGAGGCACACGTGTCAAGGTGAGGCACACGTGTCAAGGTGAGGCACATGTGTCAAGGTGAGGCACACGTGTCAAGGTGAGACACATGTGTCAAGGTGACGCATATGTGTCAAGGTGAGGCACGCGTGTCAAGGTGAGGCACATGTGTCAAGGTGAGACACACGTGTCAAGGTGACGCATATGTGTCAAGGTGAGACACACGTGTCAAGGTGAGGCACATGTGTCAAGGAGAGACACACGTGTCAAGGTGACGCATATGTGTCAAGGTGAGGCACGCGTGTCAAGGTGAGGCACATGTGTCAAGGTGAGACACACGTGTCAAGGTGACGCATATGTGTCAAGGTGAGACACACGTGTCAAGGTGAGGCACATGTGTCAAGGTGAGGCACACGTGTCAAGGTGAGGCACATGTGTCAAGGTGAGACACATGTGTCAAGGTGAGGCACATGTGTCAAGGTGAGGCACGCGTGTCAAGGTGAGGCACATGTGTCAAGGTGAGACACACGTGTCAAGGTGACGCATATGTGTCAAGGTGAGACACACGTGTCAAGGTGAGGCACATGTGTCAAGGTGAGACACGTGTCAAGGTGAGACACATGTGTCAGGGTGAGGCACATGTGTCAAGGTGAGACACATGTGTCAAGGTGAGGCACATGTGTCAAGGTGAGACACATGTGTCAAGGTGAAGCACATGTGTCAAGGTGAGGCACATGTGTCAAGGTGAGGCACATGTGTCAAGGTGAGACACACGTGTCAAGGTGACGCATATGTGTCAAGGTGAGACACGTGTCAAGGTGAGGCACATGTGTCAAGGTGAGACACACGTGTCAAGGTGACGCATATGTGTCAAGGTGAGGCACGCGTGTCAAGGTGAGGCACATGTGTCAAGGTGAGACACACGTGTCAAGGTGACGCATATGTGTCAAGGTGAGACACACGTGTCAAGGTGAGGCACATGTGTCAAGGTGAGGCACACGTGTCAAGGTGAGGCACATGTGTCAAGGTGAGACACATGTGTCAAGGTGAGGCACATGTGTCAAGGTGAGGCACATGTGTCAAGGTGAGACACACGTGTCAAGGTGACGCATATGTGTCAAGGTGAGACACACGTGTCAAGGTGAGGCACATGTGTCAAGGTGAGACACACGTGTCAAGGTGAGACACATGTGTCAAGGTGAGGCACATGTGTCAAGGTGAGACACATGTGTCAAGGTGAGGCACATGTGTCAAGGTGAGACACATGTGTCAAGGTGAAGCACATGTGTCAAGGTGAGGCACATGTGTCAAGGTGAGGCACATGTGTCAAGGGGAGGCACACGTGTCAAGGTGAGACACATGTGTCAAGGTGAGACACATGTGTCAAGGTGAGACACATGTGTCAAGGTGAGGCACATGTGTCAAGGTGAGACACATGTGTCAAGGTGAGACACATGTGTCAAGGTGAGGCACATGTGTAAAGGTGAGGCACATCTGTCAAGGTGAGGCACATGTGTCAAGGTGAGGCACATGTGTCAAGGTGAGACACATGTGTCAAGGTGAAGCACACGTGTCAAGGTGAGACACATGTGTCAAGGTGAGACACATGTGTCAAGGTGAGACACATGTGTCAAGGTGAGACACATGTGTCAAGGTGAGACACATGTGTCAAGGTGAGACACATGTGTCAAGGTGAGGCACATGTGTCAAGGTGAGACACATGTGTCAAGGTGAGGCACATGTGTCAAGGTGAGACACATGTGTCAAGGTGAGGCACATGTGTCAAGGTGAGGCACATGTGTCAAGGTGAGGCCTCTCTTTCAGTAGAAAATACATAATTATCATACACCATTATCTTTCCCGTCCCAGCCAGGTGTGTGACCAGCTCCCTGCTGGTGTCCACACCGTCCCCGCCAGGTGTGTGACCAGCTCCCTGCTGGTGTCCACACCGTCCCCGCCAGGTGTGTGACCAGCTCCCTGCTGGTGTCCACACCGTCCCCGCCAGGTGTGTGACCAGCTCCCTGCTGGTGTCCACACCGTCCCCGCCAGGTGTGTGACCAGCTCCCTGCTGGTGTCTTCCCCGCCAGGTGTGTGACCAGCTCCCTGCTGGTGTCTTCCCCGCCAGGTGTGTGACCAGCTCCCTGCTGGTGTCTTCCCCGCCAGGTGTGTGACCAGCTCCCTGCTGGTGTCTTCCCCGCCAGGTGTGTGACCAGCTCCCTGCTGGAGTCTTCCCCGCCAGGTGTGTGACCAGCTCCCTGCTGGTGTCCACACCGTCCCCGCCAGGTGTGTGACCAGCTCCCTGCTGGTGTCTTCCCCGCCAGGTGTGTGACCAGCTCCCTACTGGAGTCTTCCCCGCCAGGTGTGTGACCAGCTCCCTGCTGGTGTCCACACCGTCCCCGCCAGGTGTGTGACCAGCTCCCTGCTGGAGTCTTCCCCGCCAGGTGTGTGACCAGCTCCCTGCTGGTGTCTTCCCCGCCAGGTGTGTGACCAGCTCCCTGCTGGTGTCTTCCCCGCCAGGTGTGTGACCAGCTCCCTGCTGGAGTCTTCCCCGCCAGGTGTGTGACCAGCTCCCTGCTGGTGTCTTCCCCGCCAGGTGTGTGACCAGCTCCCTGCTGGAGTCTTCCCCGCCAGGTGTGTGACCAGCTTCCTGCTGGTGTCCACACCGTCCCCGCCAGGTGTGTGACCAGCTCCCTGCTGGTGTCTTCCCCGCCAGGTGTACTCACCTAGTTGTGTTTGCGGGGGTTGAGCTCTGGCTCTTTGGTCCCGCCTCTCAACCGTCAATCAACAGGTGTACAGGTTCCTGAGCCTATCGGGCTCTGTCATATCTACACTTGAAACTGTGTATGGAGTCAGCCTCCACCACATCACCCCCTAATGCATTCCATTTGTCAACCACTCTGACACTAAAAAAGTTCTTTCTAATATCTCTGTGGCTCATTTGGGCACTCAGTTTCCACCTGTGTCCCCTTGTGCGTGTTCCCCTTGTGTTAAATAGACTGTCTTTATCTACCCTATCAATCCCCTTCAGAATCTTGAATGTGGTGATCATGTCCCCCCTAACTCTTCTGTCTTCCAGCGAAGTGAGGTTTAATTCCCGTAGTCTCTCCTCGTAGCTCATACCTCTCAGCTCGGGTACTAGTCTGGTGGCAAACCTTTGAACCTTTTCCAGTTTAGTCTTATCCTTGACTAGATATGGACTCCATGCTGGGGCTGCATACTCCAGGATTGGCCTGACATATGTGGTATACAAAGTTCTGAATGATTCTTTACACAAGTTTCTGAATGCCGTTCGTATGTTGGCCAGCCTGGCATATGCCGCTGATGTTATCCGCTTGATATGTGCTGCAGGAGACAGGTCTGGCGTGATATCAACCCCCAAGTCTTTTTCCTTCTCTGACTCCTGAAGAATTTCCTCTCCCAGATGATACCTTGTATCTGGCCTCCTGCTCCCTACACCTATCTTCATTACATTACATTTGGTTGGGTTAAACTCTAACAACCATTTGTTCGACCATTCCTTCAGCTTGTCTAGGTCTTCTTGAAGCCTCAAACAGTCCTCTTCTGTTTTAATCCTTCTCATAATTTTAGCATCGTCCGCAAACATTGAGAGAAATGAATCGATACCCTCCGGGAGATCATTTACATATATCAGAAACAAGATAGGACCGAGTACAGAGCCCTGTGGGACTCCACTGGTGACTTCACGCCAATCGGAGGTCTCACCCCTCACCGTAACTCTCTGCTTCCTATTGCTTAGATACTCCCTTATCCACTGGAGCACCTTACCAGCTACACCTGCCTGTCTCTCCAGCTTATGTACCAGCCTCTTATGCGGTACTGGTACATAAGTGTGACCAGCTCCCTGCTGGTGTCTTCCCCGCCAGGTGTGTGACCAGCTCCCTGCTGGAGTCTTCCCCGCCAGGTGTGTGACCAGCTCCCTGCTGGTGTCTTCCCCGCCAGGTGTGTGACCAGCTCCCTGCTGGTGTCTTCCCCGCCAGGTGTGTGACCAGCTCCCTGCTGGAGTCTTCCCCGCCAGGTGTGTGACCAGCTCCCTGCTGGTGTCTTCCCCGCCAGGTGTGTGACCAGCTCCCTGCTGGTGTCTACACCGTCCCCGCCAGGTGTGTGACCAGCTCCCTGCTGGTGTCTTCCCCGCCAGGTGTGTGACCAGCTCCCTGCTGGTGTCTACACCGTCCCCGCCAGGTGTGTGACCAGCTCCCTGCTGGTGTCTTCCCCGCCAGGTGTGTGACCAGCTCCCTGCTGGAGTCTTCCCCGCCAGGTGTGTGACCAGCTCCCTGCTGGTGTCCACACCGTCCCCGCCAGGTGTGTGACTAGCTCCTTGCTGGTGTCTTCCCCGCCAGGTGTGTGACCAGCTCCCTGCTGGTGTCTTCCCCGCCAGGTGTGTGACCAGCTCCCTGCTGGAGTCTTCCCCGCCAGGTGTGTGACCAGCTCCCTGCTGGTGTCTTCCCCGCCAGGTGTGTGACCAGCTCCCTGCTGGTGTCTACACCGTCCCCGCCAGGTGTGTGACCAGCTCCCTGCTGGAGTCTTCCCCGCCAGGTGTGTGACCAGCTCCCTGCTGGTGTCTTCCCCGCCAGGTGTGTGACCAGCTCCCTGCTGGTGTCTTCCCCGCCAGGTGTGTGACCAGCTCCCTGCTGGTGTCTTCCCCGCCAGGTGTGTGACCAGCTCCCTGCTGGAGTCTTCCCCGCCAGGTGTGTGACCAGCTCCCTGCTGGTGTCTTCCCCGCCAGGTGTGTGACCAGCTCCCTGGTGGTGTCTACACCGTCCCCGCCAGGTGTGTGACCAGCTCCCTGCTGGAGTCTTCCCCGCCAGGTGTGTGACCAGCTCCCTGCTGGTGTCTTCCCCGCCAGGTGTGTGACCAGCTCCCTGCTGGTGTCTTCCCCGCCAGGTGTGTGACCAGCTCCCTGCTGGTGTCTTCCCCGCCAGGTGTGTGACCAGCTCCCTGCTGGTGTCTTCCCCGCCAGGTGTGTGACCAGCTCCCTGCTGGTGTCTTCCCCGCCAGGTGTGTGACCAGCTCCCTGCTGGTGTCTTCCCCGCCAGGTGTGTGACCAGCTCCCTGCTGGTGTCCACACCGTCCCCGCCAGGTGTGTGACCAGCTCCCTGCTGGTGTCTTCCCCGCCAGGTGTGTGACCAGCTCCCTGCTGGTGTCTTCCCCGCCAGGTGTGTGACCAGCTCCCTGCTGGTGTCTTCCCCGCCAGGTGTGTGACCAGCTCCCTGCTGGTGTCTTCCCCGCCAGGTGTGTGACCAGCTCCCTGCTGGTGTCTTCCCCGCCAGGTGTGTGACCAGCTCCCTGCTGGTGTCTTCCCCGCCAGGTGTGTGACCAGCTCCCTGCTGGTGTCCACACCGTCCCCGCCAGGTGTGTGACCAGCTCCCTGCTGGTGTCTTCCCCGCCAGGTGTGTGACCAGCTCCCTGCTGGTGTCTTCCCCGCCAGGTGTGTGACCAGCTCCCTGCTGGTGTCTTCCCCGCCAGGTGTGTGACCAGCTCCCTGCTGGTGTCTTCCCCGCCAGGTGTGTGACCAGCTCCCTGCTGGTGTCTTCCCCGCCAGGTGTGTGACCAGCTCCCTGCTGGTGTCTTCCCCGCCAGGTGTGTGACCAGCTCCCTGCTGGTGTCCACACCGTCCCCGCCAGGTGTGTGACCAGCTCCCTGCTGGTGTCTTCCCCGCCAGGTGTGTGACCAGCTCCCTGCTGGTGTCTACACCGTCCCCGCCAGTTGTGTGACCAGCTCCCTGCTGGTGTCCACACCGTCCCCGCCAGGTGTGTGACCAGCTCCCTGCTGGTGTCTTCCCCGCCAGGTGTGTGACCAGCTCCCTGCTGGTGTCTTCCCCGCCAGGTGTGTGACCAGCTTCCTGCTGGTGTCTTCCCCGCCAGGTGTGTGACCAGCTCCCTGCTGGTGTCCACACCGTCCCCGCCAGGTGTGTGACCAGCTCCCTGCTGGTGTCCACACCGTCCCCGCCAGGTGTGTGACCAGCTCCCTGCTGGTGTCCACACCGTCCCCGCCAGGTGTGTGACCAGCTCTCTGCTGGTGTCTTCCCCGCCAGGTGTGTGACCAGCTCCCTGCTGGTGTCTTCCCCGCCAGGTGTGTGACCAGCTCCCTGCTGGTGTCTTCCCCGCCAGGTGTGTGACCAGCTCCCTGCTGGTGTCTTCCCCGCCAGGTGTGTGACCAGCTCCCTGCTGGTGTCTTCCCCGCCAGGTGTGTGACCAGCTCCCTGCTGGTGTCTTACCCGCCAGGTGTGTGACCAGCTCCCTGCTGGTGTCTACACCTTCCCCGCCAGGTGTGTGACCAGCTCCCTGCTGGTGTCTTCCCCGCCAGGTGTGTGACCAGCTCCCTGCTGGTGTCTTCCCCGCCAGGTGTGTGACCAGCTCCCTGCTGGTGTCTTCCCCGCCAGGTGTGTGACCAGCTCCCTGCTGGTGTCTTCCCCGCCAAGTGTGTGACCAGCTCCCTGCTGGTGTCCACACCGTCCCCGCCAGGTGTGTGACCAGCTCCCTGCTGGTGTCTTCCCCGCCAGGTGTGTGACCAGCTCCCTGCTGGTGTCTTCCCCGCAGGTGTGTGACCAGCTCCCTGCTGGTGTCTTCCCCGCCAGGTGTGTGACCAGCTCCCTGCTGGAGTCTTCCCCGCCAGGTGTGTGACCAGCTCCCTGCTGGTGTCCACACCGTCCCCGCCAGGTGTGTGACCAGCTCCCTGCTGGTGTCTTCCCCGCCAGGTGTGTGACCAGCTCCCTGCTGGTGTCTTCCCCGCCAGGTGTGTGACCAGCTCCCTGCTGGTGTCCACACCGTCCCCGCCAGGTGTGTGACCAGCTCCCTGCTGGTGTCTTCCCCGCCAGGTGTGTGACCAGCTCCCTGCTGGTGTCCACACCGTCCCCGCCAGGTGTGTGACCAGCTCCCTGCTGGTGTCTTCCCCGCCAGGTGTGTGACCAGCTCCCTGCTGGAGTCTTCCCCGCCAGGTGTGTGACCAGCTCCCTGCTGGAGTCTTCCCCGCCAGGTGTGTGACCAGCTCCCTGCTGGTGTCTTCCCCCGCCAGGTGTGTGACCAGCTCCCTGCTGGTGTCTTCCCCGCCAGGTGTGTGACCAGCTCCCTGCTGGTGTCTTCCCCGCCAGGTGTGTTGACCAGCTCCCTGCTGGAGTCTTCCCGCCAGGTGTGTGACCAGCTCCCTGCTGGTGTCTTCCCCGCCAGGTGTGTGACCAGCTCCCTGCTGGAGTCTTCCCCGCCAGGTGTGTGACCAGCTCCCTGCTGGTGTCTTCCCCGCCAGGTGTGTGACCAGCTCCCTGCTGGTGTCCACACCGTCCCCGCCAGGTGTGTGACCAGCTCCCTGCTGGTGCTTCCCCGCCAGGTGTGTGACCCAGCTCCCTGCTGGTGTCCACACCGTCCCCGCCAGGTGTGTGACCAGCTCCCTGCTGGTGTCGTTCCCCGCCAGGTGGTTGTGACCAGCTCCCTGCTGGTGTCCTTCCCCGCCAGGTGTGTGACCAGCTCCCTGCTGGTGTCTTCCCCGCCAGGTGTGTGACCCAGCTCCCTGCTGGTGTCCACACCGTCCCCGCCAGGGTGTGTGACCAGCTCCCTGCTGGTGTCTTCCACGCCAGGTGTGTGACCAGCTCCCTGCTGGTGTACACACCGTCCCCGCCAGGTGTGTGACCAGCTCCCTGCTGGTGTCTTCCCCGCCAGGTGTGTGACCAGCTCCCTGCTGGTGTCTTCCCCGCCAGGTGTGTGACCAGCTCCCTGCTGGTGTCTTCCCCGCCAGGTGTGTGACCAGCTCCCTGCTGTTGCTCTTTCCCGCCAGGTGTGTGACCAGCTCCCTGCTGGTGTCCACACCGTTCCCCGCCAGGTGTGTGACCAGCTCCCTGCTGGTGTCCACCTTCCCCCGCCAGGTGTGTGACCAGCTCCCTGCTGGTGTCCACACCGTCCCCGCCAGGTGTGTGACCAGCTCCCTGCTGGTGTCCACACCGTCCCCGCCAGGTGTGTGACCAGCTCCCTGCTGGTGTCCACACCGTCCCCGCCAGGTGTGTGACCAGCTCCTGCTGGTGTCCACACCGTCCCCGCCAGGTGTGTGACCAGCTCCCTGCTGGTGTCCACACCGTCCCCGCCAGGTGTGTGACCAGCTCCCTGCTGGTGTCCACACCGTCCCCGCCAGGTAGTGTGACCAGCTCCCTGCTGGTGTCCACACCGTCCCCCGCCAGGTGTGTGACCAGCTCCCTGCTGGTGTCCACACCGTCCCCGCCAGGTGTGTGACCAGCTCCCTGCTGGTGTCACACCTGTCCCCGCCAGGTGTGTGACCAGCTCCCTGCTGGGTGTCCACACCGTCCCCGCCAGGTTGTGTGACCAGCTCCCTGCTGGTGTCTTCCCCGCCAGGTGTGTGACCAGCTCCCTGCTGGTGTCCACACCGTCCCCGCCAGGTGTGTGACCAGCTCCCTGCTGGTGTCTTCCCCGCCAGGTGTGTGACCAGCTCCCTGCTGGTGTCCACACCGTCCCCGCCAGGTGTGTGACCAGCTCCCTGCTGGTGTCCACACCGTCCCCGCCAGGTGTGTGACCAGCTCCCTGCTGGTGTCTTCCCCGCCAGGTGTGTGACCAGCTCCCTGCTGGTGTCCACACCGTCCCCGCCAGGTGTGTGACCAGCTCCCTGCTGGTGTCCACACCGTCCCCGCCAGGTGTGTGACCAGCTTCCTGCTGGTGTCTTCCCCGCCAGGTGTGTGACCAGCTCCCTGCTGGTGTCCACACCGTCCCCGCCAGGTGTGTGACCAGCTCCCTGCTGGTGTCCACACCGTCCCCGCCAGGTGTGTGACCAGCTTCCTGCTGGTGTCTTCCCCGCCAGGTGTGTGACCAGCTCCCTGCTGGTGTCCACACCGTCCCCGCCAGGTGTGTGACCAGCTCCCTGCTGGTGTCCACACCGTCCCCGCCAGGTGTGTGACCAGCTCCCTGCTGGTGTCCACACCGTCCCCGCCAGGTGTGTGACCAGCTCCCTGCTGGTGTCTTCCCCGCCAGGTGTGTGACCAGCTCCCTGCTGGTGTCCACACCGTCCCCGCCAGGTGTGTGACCAGCTCCCTGCTGGTGTCTTCCCCGCCAGGTGTGTGACCAGCTCCCTGCTGGTGTCCACACCGTCCCCGCCAGGTGTGTGACCAGCTCCCTGCTGGTGTCCACACCGTCCCCGCCAGGTGTGTGACCAGCTCCCTGCTGGTGTCCACACCGTCCCCGCCAGGTGTGTGACCAGCTCCCTGCTGGTGTCCACACCGTGTGGTAATGTGTGTGATCTCTGAGGGTTTTGTTCCATGTCTAAATGTCTTAACTATTGGCCAGTGTTAGAGTAGGAGTTATAGTGGTGATTAGCATAATTTTGGTCTCAATAAACTTTTGTAAAATTTCCCGTCTGTGTCAATTGTTGAATCCTCTTAGCCTTTTGGCTATAGTGGGCTGACAAGCGTCCCAAAATTAATGACAGTCCTAGAAAGTACTCTCCAAGTCAAGCAATGTTTCTTGCCTCGTTGCTTGATATAGTCTCAATGGTCAAGGCAGATGGTGGCAGCGTATTAATCCTGTGTAGCATTTCCTTGTTGGCAGTGTACCTTTGGTTCCGGTGTAACCATCATATGTCAGCTCATATTACAGTGTTCAATAACAGTGTTACCAACTGCGACCAATGGGAAGTGTTACTCAGGATAAGTAGTAGTGTTACATTATTAGTTAGTTTATATTTTATAGTGGTGTTACAACCGCCATATTGGAACAACATCTGGCTACCCCCCCCCCCCTGCCCCCCTCCTCCTCAATTTGAATAATTCAACTCAATTCAAAATAGGTGCATCTTGTCGCCTCTCAAATACAACCCAAACATTTCCTCGACCAGGCCTCCTTTTTGTTGCACCCCCCAAGGAAGCAGCCCGTAGCAGCTGTCTAACTCCCAGGTACCTATTTACTGCTAGGTAAACAGGGGCATCAGGGTGAAAGAAACTATGCCCATTTCTTTCCGCCTCCACCGGGGCTCTAACCCGGAACCTGAGGACTACGAACCCTGAGCGCTGTGCACTGAGCCTTGAGGGCCCGACATGTTCTACACATGAAGGTGTGTGTGGCGTGAGCGTTCAGCACAGGAGTGCCTAACGCACTCTACACCTCTCATCACGCACGCTTCCCAAACATCTTCCAAATGCGCACTACAAGTGTACTTTGTTTTTTTGCTGTTAAACGCGCGCCTGGAGGAGCGGGAACGGCGGCGCAGGAGGAGCTGCGCGGGTCAGCGGGGCCGCCGGCCGCGGTCCTTCCCAGAACTGGTCCACTTCACCTCCTCTGGACCCCTTGTGGGGGAGGGGGGAGGTCTGGTCGAGGGGGGGGGTCTGGTCGAGGGGGGGGGGGAGGTCTGGTCGAGGGGGGGGAGGTCTGGTCGAGGGGAGGGGGGAGGTCTGGTCGAGGGGGGGGAGGTCTGGTCGAGGGGGGGGGGAGGTCTGGTCGAGGGGGGGGGGAGGTCTGGTCGAGGGGGGGGGAGGTCTGGTCAAGGGGGGGGAGGTCTGGTCGAGGGGGGGAGGTCTGGTCGAGGGGGGGAGGTCTGGTCGAGGGGGGGGGAGGTCTGGTCGAGGGGGGAGGGAGGTCTGGTCGAGGGGGGGGGGAGGTCACAGGGTGGGTGGGTGGTTCACCTATTGGCCCTATGCTACGTAGATCCTATTTATATCTACCCAAACTTATTTATATATATGTCTAGCCTGCGCTTGAAACAACCCAGTCATCCCACGTGTACTGTTTTACCTGTTAATCTGTTCTACAAATCACCAAAACTGTTCCCATGCCAGTATTTATCCAGGTCTTTCCTGAATCGAAACTTATCAAATTTATATAAACTATTTTGTATTTTATTTTGCGTTCCATATTAATATTTCATTTGTTAAACGCTTTTAGCCGTTACCATACTTGAAAACCCTCCAGCTGCTAGTTTCCTCAAGTGTATGAATTCCTGCTTCCTCATACCCTTAATCACTAGACCTACTAGAATCACTGATAGTACTGCCTCTGATCTTGACCACATCTGGACCAACATAACCTCTCCACTTACTTCAGGGATAATCACTGATAGTACTGCCTCTGATCTTGACCACATCTGGACCAACATAACCTCTCCACTTACTTCAGGGATAATCACTGATAGTACTGCCTCTGATCTTGACCACATCTGGACCAACATAACCTCTCCACTTACTTCAGGGATAATCACTGATAGTACTGCCTCTGATCTTGACCACATCTGGACCAACATAACCTCTCCACTTACTTCAGGGATAATCACTGATAGTACTGCCTCTGATCTTGACCACATCTGGACCAACATAACCTCTCCACTTACTTCAGGGATAATCACTGATAGTACTGCCTCTGATCTTGACCACATCTGGACCAACATAACCTCTCTACTTACTTCAGGGATAATCACTGATAGGACCACAGACCATTACCCCACATTTCTCCTAACTAACGTTAATAAACCAACTCTAGAGATAAGGAAGATAAGCTTTAGGCTCCACAATGAAACTGCTATAAGCAACATTATTGCTGCTGCTAACATCAGCATACACATAACTGCTAAGTACAGTCTTCGTGGTGTAGTGGTAAGACACTCGCCTGGCGTTCCGCGAGCGCTTTGTCATGGGTTCGTATCCTGGCCGGGGAGGATTTACTGGGCGCAAATCCTTAACTGTAGCCTCTGTTTAACGCAACAGTAAAATGTGTACTTGGTTGTAACAACGATTCTTCGCGGCAGGGGATCGTATTCCAGGGACCTGCCCGAAACGCTACGCGTACTAGTGGCTGTACAAGAATGTAACAACTCTTGTATACATCTCAAAAAAAAAAAAAAAACATCACCTGGGAGACTGAATTATGTGACATAGTGAACATCAACCGAGCAGTGCAAACATATCTTCAGAAAACTCTGAGCCTGTATAACTCTCACTGTCCTATGCTAACGAAACAAGTCACAACTAAAAGGCTAAACACTTCATGGCTTACAAAGGGTATACGAAAATCTATTAATAAAAACCATGACCTTGAGAAGAAGTATAGGTTAGGAGTCGTCTCCAAAGAAGTTTCAAAGATTTACTCATCAATGCTGTCAAAAATAATTAGGAGAGACAAAATAAAATACTACGAAAATAAATCTTACCAAATTAAAGGCAACATTAAAAAAACATGGAGCACTATCTCCCAAATATTAGGTTCAGAAAAGATTTCAAATAAAAAACCAATTCTCCTATCCAATGACGATGGTGCGCCTCAGACACTGCTACTGAATTCAATAGGTTCTTTTCATGCATTGGTACATCCCTTGGTCATGATATTCCATCCTCACTCACTAATATTAAAGACTACCTTACAGGTAACTATCCACAGTCTCTGTACCTAACTCCCGCTACTTCCTCTGATGTTAATGAGATAATCCTTTCCCTTAAAACAAAATAAAGTGCCCTTGAGGAGATACCAACTCTTATTTACAAAAAAGCCTCCAGATCTTTAGCCCCTGCTATTGCATTGCTCTTCAACAAGTCACTTGAACTCCAAACCTTTCCAGATATTCTAAAAAAAGCGAGAGTAACGCCTGTCCACAAATGTGGTGATCTCACAGATGTTAACAACTACAGACCTATATCAATCCTGCCAAACTTGTCAAAAATATTTGAAAAACTAATCTATAAGCAGCTTTACTCTTATCTAGCCAAACACAATATACTTAGCTCTTGCCAATATGGCTTCAGACCCAAAAAAGCAATAACGATGCACTTATTAGTAAGATTAACTTGATTCACGCAGCTCTTGATAAAAGTGAGTTCTCTGTTGGGTTATTTGTGGACCTGCGTAAAGCTTTTGACACTGTCAACCACCAAAACCTTCTTCATAAATTACATCATTAAGGAGTCAGAGGACACTCCCTACAATACCTCAAATCCTACCTTACTGACAGGCTCCAGTATGT
Source organism: Procambarus clarkii (assembly GCF_040958095.1). Classification (NCBI taxonomy): domain Eukaryota; kingdom Metazoa; phylum Arthropoda; class Malacostraca; order Decapoda; family Cambaridae; genus Procambarus; species Procambarus clarkii. The sequence goes on from NC_091163.1 coordinate 35,599,697, forward strand.
TTCTTTGAATAATTCAATTTCTCCCACCCTACCCATCAACATTGGTGTTCCTCAGGGCAGCATACTTGGCCCTCTCCTCTTTCTCATCTACATTAATGACCTTCCAAATGCCTCCCAACACCTCAAACCAATTCTATTTGCTGACGACACAACCTTCATTTACTCCAGTCCTGACCCCCTTGCTCTAAATGCCACAGTAAATACTGAGCTAAATAAAGTCCATCTTTGGCTAACTGCCAACAAACTCACCCTTAACATTGACAGAACTTTTTATATTCTGTTTGGCAATAAATCCTCTAATCAAATAAATCTCAAAATAAACAATACCCAAATTTGTAACAAATTAGATGGCAAATTCCTTGGCGTTCTCATTGACCACAAGCTGAATTTCCAGGGACACATTCTAAATATATCAAAAAAAGTTTCAAAAACTGTTGGCATTCTTTCTAAGATCAGATATTATGTACCCCGCCCTGCCCTGGTGACTCTATTACTCCCTTATCTATCCATATCTCAACTATGGTATTTGTGCTTGGGGCTCTACTACCCAAAATCACTTACGTCCTCTAATTACTCAACACAAAGCTGCTATTAGGACAATATCCAATTCTGGCCCCAGACATCACTCGGTACCCTTACTTAAATCTTTGAATATGTTATATATTAAGTCACTGCACATCGTCTCATGTGTACTCTATATATTTAAAACTCTGAACTGTAATGCCAATCCTGACCTTAAAAGCTTCCTAGAAGGTTGTAACAGAACCCATGGGCACCACACCAGAAACAAATACCTATTTGATATTCCTAGAGTGCGCCTTAACCAAACTTGAAATGCTCTACAAATCAAGGGGCCCAGAATGTGGAATGACCTTCCCAACCATGTCAAAGACTGTACCTCTCTCAACCAGTTTAAGATAAAAACAAAGTACTACCTAATTAACTCCCTGTAACCACCCTTACCCCTAAATGTCAACCCATGTCTTACTATTTTATTTTTGTAAATGCTGTTTGTTGACCAACTTGTATATTGGCTACCATGTTCCCCCTTTTTTAAATTTTATTATTATTTTTTCTTTCAACGCATTTCATACTTTAAGCTTAATTACTTTAAAGTTATAGTCTAAGTGTTTGTTCCCACCTCACCTTGCCCGACACGCTATGTGTACTGGTGGCTCTAGGTATTGTATGTACTACCTCTACCTCACCTTGCCCGACACGCTATGTGTACTAGTGGCTCTAGGTATTGTATGTACTACCTCTACCTCACCTTGCCCGACACGCTATGTGTACTAGTGGCTCTAGGTATTGTATGTACTACCTCTACCTCACCTTGCCCGACACGCTATGTGTACTAGTGGCTCTAGGTATTGTATGTACTACCTCTACCTCACCTTGCCCGACACGCTATGTGTACTAGTGGCTCTAGGTATTATATGTACTACCTCTACCTCACCTTGCCCGACACGCTATGTGTACTAGTGGCTCTAGGTATTGTATGTACTACCTCTACCTCACCTTGCCCGACACGCTATGTGTACTAGTGGCTCTAGGTATTATATGTACTACCTCTACCTCACCTTGCCCGACACGCTATGTGTACTAGTGGCTCTAGGTATTGTATGTACTACCTCTACCTCACCTTGCCCGACACGCTATGTGTACTAGTGGCTCTAGGTATTGTATGTACTACCTCTACCTCACCTTGCCCGACACGCTATGTGTACTGGTGGCTCTAGGTATTGTATGTACTACCTCTACCTCACCTTGCCCGACACGCTATGTGTACTAGTGGCTCTAGGTATTGTATGTACTACCTCTACCTCACCTTGCCCGACACGCTATGTGTACTAGTGGCTCTAGGTATTGTATGTACTACCTCTACCTCACCTTGCCCGACACGCTATGTGTACTAGTGGCTCTAGGTATTGTATGTACTACCTCTACCTCACCTTGCCCGACACGCTATGTGTACTAGTGGCTCTAGGTATTGTATGTACTACCTCTACCTCACCTTGCCCGACACGCTATGTGTACTAGTGGCTCTAGGTATTGTATGTACTACCTCTACCTCACCTTGCCCGACACGCTATGTGTACTAGTGGCTCTAGGTATTATATGTACTACCTCTACCTCACCTTGCCCGACACGCTATGTGTACTAGTGGCTCTAGGTATTGTATGTACTACCTCTACCTCACCTTGCCCGACACGCTATGTGTACTAGTGGCTCTAGGTATTATATGTACTACCTCTACCTCACCTTGCCCGACACGCTATGTGTACTAGTGGCTCTAGGTATTGTATGTACTACCTCTACCTCACCTTGCCCGACACGCTATGTGTACTAGTGGCTCTAGGTATTGTATGTACTACCTCTACCTCACCTTGCCCGACACGCTATGTGTACTAGTGGCTCTAGGTATTATATGTACTACCTCTACCTCACCTTGCCCGACACGCTATGTGTACTAGTGGCTCTAGGTATTGTATGTACTACCTCTACCTCACCTTGCCCGACACGCTATGTGTACTAGTGGCTCTAGGTATTGTATGTACTACCTCTACCTCACCTTGCCCGACACGCTATGTGTACTAGTGGCTCTAGGTATTATATGTACTACCTCTACCTCACCTTGCCCGACACGCTATGTGTACTAGTGGCTCTAGGTATTGTATGTACTACCTCTACCTCACCTTGCCCGACACGCTATGTGTACTAGTGGCTCTAGGTATTGTATGTACTACCTCTACCTCACCTTGCCCGACACGCTATGTGTACTAGTGGCTCTAGGTATTATATGTACTACCTCTACCTCACCTTGCCCGACACGCTATGTGTACTAGTGGCTCTAGGTATTATATGTACTACCTCTACCTCACCTTGCCCGACACGCTATGTGTACTAGTGGCTCTAGGTATTGTATGTACTACCTCTACCTCACCTTGCCCGACACGCTATGTGTACTAGTGGCTCTAGGTATTGTATGTACTACCTCTACCTCACCTTGCCCGACACGCTATGTGTACTAGTGGCTCTAGGTATTGTATGTACTACCTCTACCTCACCTTGCCCGACACGCTATGTGTACTAGTGGCTCTAGGTATTATATGTACTACCTCTACCTCACCTTGCCCGACACGCTATGTGTACTAGTGGCTCTAGGTATTGTATGTACTACCTCTACCTCACCTTGCCCGACACGCTATGTGTACTAGTGGCTCTAGGTATTGTATGTACTACCTCTACCTCACCTTGCCCGACACGCTATGTGTACTAGTGGCTTTAGGTATTATATGTACTACCTCTAGCTTTAACTCTAACACAATGTTTGTACTGTAACTCTGCAACTATGTATGTACTCTTCCTAAATATATTATTATTATTATTATTATTATTATTATTATTATTATTATTTCTGTGTTGTTTGTCAAGACTTCTCTGGTGATGGTCTGGTTGTGGGAAGACATTATATGTTCCTTAATGGAGCCCTGTTGTTAGCGCATAGTTAATCGCCTGGAAAGAGACGTTGTTGTCTTGCCTATATACTGAGATCTTTGGGGCTTACAGTCCCCAAGTGGACATGTGAAGACATAGACGACGTTGGTCTCCTTCAAGGCGTTCTGCTTGGTGTCTGGGGAGTTTCTCATGAGTAGGTTGGCCGTTTTTTGGGTTTTGAAGTAAATTGTCAATTGTATTTTCTGATTTTTGTCTTTAGGGATAACGTTGCTATTAATAATATCTTTGAGGACCCTTTCTTCTGTTTTATGAGTCGAGGAAAGAAGAGAGTTCTAGAGGAGATCTCTGGGGTATTTGCCTGAGATGTTACTCTATGATAATATTGTTTCCTTTGAAACAATCAAACATTTAACTAACGTAGAATAACCCTCTCAGGAACCAGGTAGGAGACATTCCAAGTGTTGTACTTCAGGCAACATATGTGAGACCAAGTGTCGATTATGCAGCTCTGGGCATAGAACCCCACCATAAGAAAGTGCACAACGTATGTGAGACCAAGTGTTCATTATGCAGCTCTGGGCTTAGAACCCCACCATAAGAAAGTGCACAACATATGTGAGACCAAGTGTCGATTATGCAGCTCTGGGCTTAGAACCCCACCATAAGAAAGTGCACAACATATGTGAGACCAAGTGTTCATTATGCAGCTCTGGGCATAGAACCCCACCATAAGAACAGTGAACGAGGCTGGTTCGTTAGGTAAGACTGTGAGGACACTTGAGGAGAACCACAATAGCCAAGTTGACCCAAGAGCAACACGAGACAAACTCCCAAGATAAACACGGAGAAGAAAGAGGACATATCCAGGCTGACTGAGGTGCCGACTAGAGGGGCACATGAGTCACGGCGGCTGTAAGGACCCAATTGTTTAGAATAAGGATGAGGTGTCGACGGTGTGGGAACAGTTGGGCAGCAACATGTCCACTACGTCACGTGACCTTGATCTTGGCCTGTGGGCGGTGCTGCTCCCCGCTGCTCCCCGCTGCTCCCCGCTACTCCCCGCTGCTCACTCCTCTACTCTCATGGTTGTGCTTGCGGGGGTTGAGCTCTGGCTCTTTGGTCCCGCCTCTCAACTGTCAATCAACAGGTGTACAGGTTCCTGAGCCTATTGGGCTCTATCATATCTACATTATAAACTATGTATGGAGTCAGCCTCCACCACATCACTGCCTAATGCATTCCACCTGTTAACTACTCCCACACTGAAACAGTTCCTTCTAACGTCTCTATGAGGGGGGCGGGGGCGGGGGCGGGGGGAGTGAGGGGGGGGGGGCAGAACACCTGGGGCACTACGCACCTATCACCCCCCCTATTATCAAGGAGGGGTGGGTGAGGGGGCAGGAGGGGGGTGAGAGGTGGAGTCACCAGTGGAGGTGGCCCTGGTGGCTAGCCTCCAGGTGTGGCCCTGGTGGCTAGCCTCCAGGTGTGGCCCTGGTGGCTAGCCTCCAGGTGTGGCCCTGGTGGCTAGCCTCCAGGTGTGGCCCTGGTGGCTAGCCTCCAGGTGTGGCCCTGGTGGCTAGCCTCCAGGTGTGGCCCTGGTGGCTAGCCTCCAGGTGTGGCCCTGGTGGCCAGCCTCCAGGTGTGGCCCTGGTGGCCAGCCTCCAGGTGTGGCCCTGGTGGCCAGCCTCCAGGTGTGGCCCTGGTGGCCAGCCTCCAGGTGTGGCCCTGGTGGCCAGCCTCCAGGTGTGGCCCTGGTGGCCAGCCTCCAGGTGTGGCCCTGGTGGCCAGCCTCCAGGTGTGGCCCTGGTGGCCAGCCTCCAGGTGTGGCCCTGGTGGCCAGCCTCCAGGTGTGGCCCTGGTGGCCAGCCTCCAGGTGTGGCCCTGGTGGCCAGCCTCCAGGTGTGGCCACAGGATGTGCGATGATTGAGCATGGCGCACCGCGCCAGTCATTTATCTTCTCTGGCATGTGCTGGTTCTTCACACTCATGGTGTGGAACCGCTCTAACAAGTCCTACATTACCTTCGATTCTATCTCTTCTGAAATTTTTCCGTACACAATTTAGTTTGTTATGTAGCTGTTAGATCCTCCAGAGTAATACCAACGGTCCTCATGCTGTTGGGTCATTGTTTACCTCTTGGGGATGGCGTCGTTTGCTGCTCTCTGTATTGCTCTTACTAAATCTTTTTCCATTTCTTGGGTGTTGTCAGGAGTAGTGTGGTTTGGTGCCAAGCTTCAAGAGATTCCTGTAACTTGGTCCAATCTGCTTTGATAAAGTGCCATCCGGCCTCGCGAGCTGGAGGTGTGGCCATAAGTGTTATATTAATAACTGGTCATGTAGCAAAGTTGTCACTGGTGAGAACATGATGAACTGACCAGTGACACGACTCATTGTGTCATTGTCTTGCTGCTGGACACAAACGTTACGTCCAGCTTCCCCCTCCCCCCCCCCCACCAATGTATTCACCTAGTTGTGCTTGCGGGGGTTGAGCTTTGCTCTTTCGGCCCGCCTCTCAACTGTCAATCAACTGTTACTAACTACTTTTTTTTCCCCACACCACACACACACACACACACACACATACACACACACACACACACACCAGGAAGCAGCCCGTGACAGCTGACTAACTCCCAGGTGTTGGACGCCAGTACAACCTAATCATTCTACAATAACATCAACCGATGTTACACTGGTGGCAGCGGTGGGATGGTCCCATGTACAAACTGACTGATAAGTTTCTTGGTCCTTACAGAGTTCTTGAGCATATCACAGGTAATAAGTACAAGCTGGAAAACCTAGCCACTAGAGAACAAGTACATGAGCATCTCAACCACATGAAATTAGTCCGTCTGACTGTCGACGATGACACCCCGACTCCTGTCCCTGACAACGTACTGTGTGGCCCTACCACTGTGACACCCACTTCGGTGTCTGACACGCCCAGCGATACTACCCCACCACGTACTCACACATACAATCTTCGGTCCAGACCTGTTATTTCGACAGTACACCACCAACAGTCTGATGATTCATCTTCGTGTGACTGTGGTGTTCCAGTCTGTAAGGGACAATGGATGCGTTCTATCTGCTCCCCTCTCCCTGCCTGTTCGTACATGGCAGAGGGAGACTACGTTCGTGATGGATTAGCAGCTGTGAATTCATAGTTTTATGGCTAGATTTAAGAGTGATTGCAACATTGTTTCGCACCCCTCGGCTCAATGTATATAGCCCCTTCCACCTCAGGTATCTTTGTTCATAGTTCATTAATCTTGTCGTGTCTCTATACACTATGAAGGTCCTCGTGTTCCTGCCACGTTCATGCTCTCCATATTTTAGTGGAAATGTCGCTTATCCTATGTATTGCCATGTGATATATTGTGCCTACGTTAGTGTCTACCGTTTATAATCTACTTACCAGGTAACACTGTGGCTGACCATCATGAACTCCTACGCGCACCTTCTGGTCCGCTGCCTCTACCGCTACTGCCTCTACCTGCAGCCGGACCTCCCGCCTCCAGTGTGTGCAGACATTTAGCTAGTTAACAATGATGCTCCATGGACAGCTTAGCTTTAGGATTATATTTAAGCATTGTCCTTATTATTCATGCATGTCCGAGACGGTGTTGGACGTCTCAAAAAATAAGCTTGTTTGTTTACGACCACTATAGGTAAATGTTTTCCTGTATATATTGTTAGTTAGGTACACGCCCAAGGGTTGTCAAATTTGTCAAGCAGATCGCCGAGGACGCCGATGATAGCGTGCCGAGCGGTGTTGGACGCCAGTTAGTCGCCATGGACATACACATAGGGTGACCTAATACCCTCTTAAGCTAAACAACTTAATAGGTATCAACAACGTGTCAGCAGATTTGAATGCAATCTGGCCTGCGCCTGCAGACCTCAGACCTTCAGACACAGCCTGGGCATTGGAGCGTGTGCACGCGCTCCCTTACTCTAGCTAGCTCCTGGCCCGGTGTACAAGATCTATATATATTTATAATAATACTAAGGAAAAGCAGTGGATGTTTGGTACTCCAATTCCTGCCCACAACCTAATCATTCTACAATAACATCAACCAATGTTACACAGGTACCTATTTATTGCTATGTAACAGAGGCATCAGGGTGAAAGAAACTCTGCCCATTGTTTCTCGCCGGCGCCGGGAATCGAACTACTGACGACAGTAGTTGGTCATCCCGTGGTCCCGGGACCACAGGATGACGCATCCAGCGTGCTGTCCAGTCAGCCAGCGGCCGTGTAATGTGGGTTGGCTGCTGTACACACTGAAGATGGCCATCACTGAGCTCCTCATAGTGAGATTAACTGCCATAATGTCGACGTTCTCACCACACTCAGGCAGGTCTGGGATCGCCCTGGCATTGATAGGGTTTATTATTAGTACTGACATGCCTCTGGTGCCACTTTGTACGATTGGGCAGTGATAACCTTGATATCCTGGGATACTGATACTTCCTTCTGTCCTGGTGAGCCTTTCTTGGACTAGAACACTATCACTGTTGTCCTTCAGAGGCACTGCTCTCAGTGTTGGGGCTTTGTGATTGTCCTTCAGAGGCACTGCTCTCAGTGTTGGTGCTCTGTGATTGTCCTTCAGAGGCACTGCTCTCAGTGTTGGTGCTCTGTGATTGTCCTTCAGAGGCACTGCTCTCAGTGTTGGTGCTCTGTGATTGTCCTTCAGAGGCACTGCTCTCAGTGTTGGGGCTTTGTGATTGTCCTTCAGAGGCACTGCTCTCAGTGTTGGTGCTCTGTGATTGTCCTTCAGAGGCACTGCTCTCAGTGTTGGTGCTCTGTGATTGTCCTTCAGAGGCACTGCTCTCAGTGTTGGTGCTCTGTGATTGTCCTTCAGAGGCACTGCTCTCAGTATTGGTGCTCTGTGATTGTCCTTCAGAGGCACTGCTCTCAGTGTTGGTGCTCTGTGATTGTCCTTCAGAGGCACTGCTCTCAGTGTTGGTGCTCTGTGATTGTCCTTCAGAGGCACTGCTCTCAGTGTTGGTGCTCTGTGATTGTCCTTCAGAGGCACTGCTCTCAGTATTGGTGCTTTGTGATTGTATCCTTAAATGTTCCGTTGTATAATCTTGAGATTGTCGTTATACAGTTAGAGTTGAATCCATAGAGTCCAAGATAGTTTGTAAAGTGCTGATCTCCCCGACGGCTTGTGTCTTCTTGGCAGGAGTGGAGACTGGCATTGGCTGCTGAAACACTTCAGTCTCGTCACCTTCTACTTCGTCGACCTTTTCAGGTAGGACTTGTACAAGTGTGGAGGAAATAAGCTCAGTAGATTGTGTTTATACCTCTGTTAACATTGCCTTCCTTGAGTGAGTGAGTGAGGGAGTGAGGGGTCTGGTCCAGTGCTGGGAATGTTTCGTCCAGCATCTTGCTGAAGGTCTCTGTCACGGAGGCTCTACCATTGGAACAGTGGTCACTTGATGCACCTTTGGCTGCCTTTCTTTTGTCTTGGTGGGTGAGGAGACTGTGGGTTGGGTCCTGGCGTCTTTGCTACACCCAGCTACTGGAGCATTTGAGGGTGTAGGGGTCGTCATTCATGCTTGGGACGTCTTGGAGGCAATAGCAGGTGTATTCATTTGCTGCCCTGATCTGTTCGGCTGTTGTTGTCTTGTGGAGTAGTGCTTTGCTTTCTCCAGTAGTTGGAGGTCCTGTTCTTGTTTAGACTGGAAGAATTGGTGCTTCAGTCTGTTGCTGATTTTTATTTTCATTTATTCGGACTTGTCGAAGAGTGTTCCACTGGCTCTTACCCCAAGGGTGTGGTAGTGTGTGGTCCTGGAGCTGTGGCTCTGGGGTGCTGGGGAGACCCCAAGGGTGTGGTAGTGTGTGTTCCTGGAGTTGTGGCTCTGGGGTGCTGGGGAGACCCCAAGGGTGTGGTAGTGTGTGGTCCTGGAGTTGTGGCTCTGGGGTGCTGGGGAGACCCAGCATCCCAGAGCCACTGCTCTGCTCATTTTAAAATGAGCGGGGGAATTCTGGGAAGGAGAAAAAACATTTACGCAGCGCTCAGTGAGTCCTGCGCGCACCGTGGTGGGGGGGGGGGGGGCACATTTAAGCAAACTCTCCAGGATTTTCCCCCTCAGTCCTACACAGCTCCGCTATGCTCCGCTCGAAACAATGTCCACTTTAACCCTGAGTGCAGACCCCTATAGCAAGTACTGCCCGGTCCGTGCCATGCCGAACTACATAAGACGACGGGGCATGGAACCAGGACCTGTCTTCCTAGGCGAATCGGGCGCCCCGGTCACCAGACAAGATTTCACATGGGTGCTCCGGGTTGCCATTCGAGCGCTAGGACTGCCTCCAAACGATTATGCTCCTCACTCCTTCAGAATCGGCAGGGCCACGCAGATGTCCAAGGATGGCCTGGCGCCGGCAGCAATCAGAGCAGTCGGCAGGTGGAAAAGTGATGCGTTCCACTCCTACGTCAGGCAAGACGTCATTCCACTACCTAGATAAGTTACTTCTGCGGCCAGCGGGCACCTCACCCTTCGGGTGGGTGGGGGACCGGCTTCGTTGGCCTGCGGAGTGGGGGGTGCTGCGCCGGGTCCCCAAGTCTAGGGCTCCCCGCAGCTACTTACCATATGTCAAGTACTCACTTGTAGTGCAAGTTGGGGGTTGCAGACTTTACATGTAAACTAGGCACTAGCATATCATTACCCCTGGAAATTCTTATCTATTCTTTTCTATGCCCTCTGTGTATACAGAATATATTTTATACATACTGTACTGGCTGTGCCACTCAATTAACTCTGGCATTGTTTTTAATTATAGTATTAAGCTGATTGCGAGTACTGCAACATTGCTTCGGCTAGCTGGCACTAGGCACGGTTAATGTCCTACGACTCATTCCCTTAGTTGCATCTTGCAGTACTGGCATTCTCCTCAGTCATGTTACACGACATCTTTTATTGTGGTACAGCAGTTGCTCTGTAAACATTGCTTAATAAATTAAGGTCCCCCACTCCTGACTTGTTTTTTCTCCCCGATCAGAATGGCTCTTAATAGAATTAACTGGAAAGCCAATCCACTGCACCAAAATATATTTGCTTATAGGACCTTACCTCTTCAATATCTTGGAGTCATAATAGACAGCCAGTTGAAATTCACTCAGGAAATTGAATATCTTCGACAACGTTGTAAAGCCAGAAACTCGGCTTTGCGCTCCCTGACAAGTCTTAGAGATGGTGCATCTCTACCAGTACTCAAAATGTACTACGTTCAGTTAGGTCACTCACTGACTATGCTGCTCCTGCACTTACATCCCTCAGTGATAACCAATGGGAGAAACTGGAAGTGTCTCAAAATGATGCCATCAGAACAATGCTGCGAACAATGCAGAACAATACTACCCTTTCAAGCCTGACAAAAAGATATCCAGAGACATTGCAGTAGCCATACACAGACTCAGACTTGGTTACAAGTGCTGCTGGGAGATAATAACCCAATAGTTAAAGAGTGTCATATCTGTGGAACAGAAGCAGAGGCGCCACTATTGCACTACTTACTGGAATGTGAAGCTACTGAAGCCCTGCGCATCAAACTTAACATTAATCCAACGACAACAGCTGCATTAGATGCATATTCCACAGCAACTTCAATGGTTAGAAAAGCAGTTGAAGAATGAGACGCACTAGTGAACATTCTTCGTCTACATCCGCCACCAAGAACACTGCTTTTCCCAAAGCGGTGGGTTTTCTGATGGAAGAAAACGTAGGTGTGTGGAGATGCGTCTAACTGCCCAACCTGCGCGCGCAACAGCCAGTGTTTATATAAACTTTGCCCGCGGTCTGGTGGGTCCCTGTTCCCGCCACGCACGCAGCTGCCTCACTTACAAAACGTATTAACTTTGCAATTTTGTAGTATTGGTTTATTCACAATTTCTTGTTTAATTTTGGCTATTCTTAATTGACAGTTTATTCCAGTCTTATTTTGAGCACGATTGCTTACAGTTGGACATACTACTTCTGCTGCAGTTCTCCTGGTGCGCCGTTGATGTTATTTACTATATTCATATACTGTATTTAATTCTACCTTATTTCTTGTCTTGTCTTGTGAATTTGCAGCCTTCGCCTATTTTCTTTACCTTACACTTTCCTGAGTTGAACTTTAGCAGCCTTTTTCTAGACCTTTCCTCCAGTTTGTCCAGGTCTTCCTGTAGTAGTGAATGTCTGCGATCACCTGCAAGGTGACTTAGTGTTGACTACAAGACGACTTCTTGATGTCTGCACGATGCTTTCTTGTTGGCGCCTTCCTGTCTCAGGATGATTGCCAGATGATCTCCAGCTGGCGTCTGGACGACTTCAAGACGAACCCCAGACGACTCCTAGCTGCTTTTCATGTTGACTGGTGGCAATATATTATTTATTACATTGTTATATATTTATTTAAGTTCTTTTCTATTCAGTTCGGGTTTATGGTTGCCTCACTTCACCCCCCCCCCCCCTCTGCTATTATTTGTAAGTATTGAGTTTATTCTGGGTCTTTCTGCTACTTTATTATTGCTTGAAGACTACTTTGCTTATGGTGTTTGGTTTCATGAGCGGAGTTGGCTGAGTTATTCTCCACTTGTTACTATTTGCTATTGATGTTTTGATGTTAGTTATAGTCACTTTTTGGTGTTAATGATCTCATGTCACTTCCCCTTTTGGCTTCCGGCCTCGCCTGACGCCACGAATGTTGTTATTATTGTATCATACTATTATTAATTCAAGTTCTTTATTATTGGGTCCAGGTTTTAGTTGGCTTACTTCCTCATCCCTCTGCTTTAGTTATTATCGTTATCTCTGGATTACGGCTTGTTATTGTTTATGCTTTTTAGCATAACGGTCTTTAGGGTAATGAGTGCTATGCTGGCGGCGGTAGTTCTCATACTATAGTATTACTTTCACTTTCTTTACTGCCTTACTCCCCTTTTATGGGCCACATTTTTGCACTACTGCCTTTTCCTTAGTCAAAGGCATCCGTAGTCACGCCCCTTAGCTGGGCCCGTCAGTCATGCCCCTCGGCCGGCCCCGTCCTAGGCCCCTTAGCTGGGCCAGTCAGTCATGCCCCTCGGCCGGCCCCGTCCTAGGCCCCTTAGCTGGGCCCGTCAGTCATGCCCCTCGGCCGGCCACGTCCTAGGCCCCTTAGCTGGGCCCGTCAGTCATGCCCCTCGGCCGGCCCCGTCCTAGGCCCCTTAGCTGGGCCCGTCAGTCATGCCCCTCGGCCGGCCCCGTCCTAGGCCCCTTAGCTGGGCCCGTCAGTCATGCCCCTCGGCCGGCCACGTCCTAGGCCCCTTAGCTGGGCCCGTCAGTCATGCCCCTCGGCCGGCCACGTCCTAGGCCCCTTAGCTGGGCCCGTCAGTCATGCCCCTCGGCCGGCCACGTCCTAGGCCCCTTAGCTGGGCCCGTCAGTCATGCCCCTCGGCCGGCCACGCTCTAGGCCCCTTAGCTGGGCCCGTCAGTCATGCCCCTCGGCCGGCCACGCTCTAGGCCCCTTAACTGGGCCCGTCAGTCATGCCCCTCGGCCGGCCACGTCCTAGGCCCCTTAGCTGGGTCAGTCAGTCATGCCCCTCGGCCGGCCACGTCCTAGGCCCCTTAGCTGGGCCCGTCAGTCATGCCCCTCGGCCGGCCACGTCCTAGGCCCCTTAGCTGGGTCAGTCAGTCATGCCCCTCGGCCGGCCACGTCCTAGGCCCCTTAGCTGGGCCCGTCAGTCATGCCCCTCGGCCGGCCACGTCCTAGGCCCCTTAGCTGGGCCCGTCAGTCATGCCCCTCGGCCGGCCACGTCCTAGGCCCCTTAGCTGGGCCAGTCAGTCATGCCCCTCGGCCGGCCACGTCCTAGGCCCCTTAGCTGGGCCCGTCAGTCATGCCCCTCGGCCGGCCACGTCCTAGGCCCCTTAGCTGGGCCCGTCAGTCATGCCCCTCGGCCGGCCACGTCCTAGGCCCCTTAGCTGGGCCCGTCAGTCATGCCCCTCGGCCGGCCACGTCCTAGGCCCCTTAGCTGGGTCAGTCAGTCATGCCCCTCGGCCGGCCACGTCCTAGGCCCCTTAGCTGGGCCCGTCAGTCATGCCCCTCGGCCGGCCCCGTCCTAGGCCCCTTAGCTGGGCCAGTCAGTCATGCCCCTCGGCCGGCCACGTCCTAGGCCCCTTAGCTGGGCCAGTCAGTCATGCCCCTCGGCCGGCCCCGTCCTAGGCCCCTTAGCTGGGCCCGTCAGTCATGCCCCTCGGCCGGCCACGTCCTAGGCCCCTTAGCTGGGCCAGTCAGTCATGCCCCTCGGCCGGCCACGTCCTAGGCCCCTTAGCTGGGCCCGTCAGTCATGCCCCTCGGCCGGCCACGTCCTAGGCCCCTTAGCTGGGCCCGTCAGTCATGCCCCTCGGCCGGCCACGTCCTAGGCCCCTTAGCTGGGCCCGTCAGTCATGCCCCTCGGCCGGCCACGTCCTAGGCCCCTTAGCTGGGCCCGTCAGTCATGCCCCTCGGCCAGCCACGCTCTAGGCCCCTTAGCTGGGCCAGTCAGTCATGCCCCTCGGCCGGCCACGTCCTAGGCCCCTTAGCTGGGCCAGTCAGTCATGCCCCTCGGCTGGCCACGTCCTAGGCCCCTTAACTGGGCCCGTCCGTTAAGCCCCTAGCCGGGACCCCAGTGGTACCCTTAGCTGGCCGGGGCCCGCCCTGTTTGTGGGCTGACGGTCCTACGACCTAGTCTATGGAAGGAGTATTTGCGCTTAACATTATCCCTCTAGTGCTTATGTCTCTCTTTTACACTTTTCTTGGTGGAACCTTCACAATATATATTACTATATATTGCTTATTCATAGTACTCCTGCTCGCTAGTTATTATCCAGTGCTATCTTTGCGCTTACACTGTTTCACTTCAACTTTCTCCTTACTATCCGCACTTTTTTTCCTGTGGCTTATTATCGTTATTTATTATGTACTAAATTATTGTAAACTTATATCATCACGGTTACAGTCCAGAATATTGTTTATATTGAGTTGAAGTATTATACGGCATCGGCTTCCCAGCTCCCAAGTTTTGTATTGTTTGGTATAACTCTGTGAGTTCATAGTATTGCATTATTACGTATTTTCATGTATTAAATTTGTCTATTTTAAAAAATCCTAATCTGTGGACCAATGTCGTTATCTTTGTCACGTTTATCTCTTAATGTATTTTAAAATGGCTTTGGCCTGCTCCCCGGCGGTCATCGTGCCCGCCTCTAGGAACGACCCGTCCTGTAACGGGTTCTCGGCCCAGCTGCTAGTACTGGTTGATACCTGGTTGATCAGGTATGATCAACAGGTACTGGGGGGGGGGGAGTATTGCCCTAGAGATGCCCGAAACGCTTTACGTAATAGTGGCTTTAGGCATTGTATGTACTAGCTCTACCTATAAGTTAAACAATCCTTGTAAATATTTATTGTATGTATGTACCTTACCTAAATAAAATTGTATTGTATTGTATTGTATTGAAGGAAGATTGTGGCGTCGGCGTCCCGCGGTCAACATCGCTGCCGCCCCTGGGTGCTGCACCCCGGGGCCTAAGTTATTATAGTTCTATATATATATTCATTATTTACTAGACTAATTTATAGTATTTATTATAGGCCTGGGCCTTACTGTTTACTATTTTCCACCATTTCTACGTGACACTATCGACATTGTCTCTCATATATTACTATATTATTATATTAATTACATTAATTCCTTTACATTTCTGGATCCCAGCCTTATTGGTGTCCATTTGTCTATGACTCAGACCTACAGGTCTTGTTGAAGGTCTTGGGGAACTGCTGCTCGCAGAATGTTCATTGACACTCTAAGACTGAACTCATTGGCGCCTCTTAAGGCAGTATCTTAGGCTAACTATTCAGCTCTACCATGTATTCTGAGGCCAACATACGATAGAGATCACTGTAACGGTCTCAGTTACCATCCTTATAATGTGTTGTGTTCGTGTCGGTCCGGACACACGCATGTCGCAGTTATGCTTTAACACATGTGTTGTGTTCGTGTCGCTCCGGACACACGCATGTCGCAGTTATGCTTTAACACATGTGTTGTGTTCGTGTCGCTCCGGACACACGCATGTCGCAGTTATGCTTTAACACATGTGTTGTGTTCGTGTCGCTCCGGACACACGCATGTCGCAGTTACGCTTTAACACATGTGTTGTGTTCGTGTCGCTCCGGACACACGCATGTCGCAGTTACGCTTTAACACATGTGTTGTGTTCGTGTCGCTCCGGACACACGCATGTCGCAGTTACGCTTTAACACATGTGTTGTGTTCGTGTCGCTCCGGACACACGCATGTCGCAGTTACGCTTTAACACATGTGTTGTGTTCGTGTCGCTCCGGACACACGCATGTCGCAGTTACGCTTTAACACATGTGTTGTGTTCGTGTCGCTCCGGACACACGCATGTCGCAGTTACGCTTTAACACATGTGTTGTGTTCGTGTCGCTCCGGACACACGCATGTCGCAGTTACGCTTTAACACATGTGTTGTGTTCGTGTCGCTCCGGACACACGCATGTCGCAGTTACGCTTTAACACATGTGTTGTGTTCGTGTCGCTCCGGACACACGCATGTCGCAGTTACGCTTTAACACATGTGTTGTGTTCGTGTCGCTCCGGACACACGCATGTCGCAGTTACGCTTTAACACATGTGTTGTGTTCGTGTCGCTCCGGACACACGCATGTCGCAGTTACGCTTTAACACATGTGTTGTGTTCGTGTCGCTCCGGACACACGCATGTCGCAGTTACGCTTTAACACATGTGTTGTGTTCGTGTCGCTCCGGACACACGCATGTCGCAGTTACGCTTTAACACATGTGTTGTGTTCGTGTCGCTCCGGACACACGCATGTCGCAGTTACGCTTTAACACATGTGTTGTGTTCGTGTCGCTCCGGACACACGCATGTCGCAGTTACGCTTTAACACATGTGTTGTGTTCGTGTCGCTCCGGACACACGCATGTCGCAGTTACGCTTTAACACATGTGTTGTGTTCGTGTCGCCCCGGACACACGCATGTCGCAGTGTCGCTCCGGACACACGCATGTCGCAGTTATGCTTTAACACATGTGTTGTGTTCGTGTCGCTCCGGACACACGCATGTCGCAGTGTCGCTCCGGACACACGCATGTCGCAGTGTCGCTCCGGACACACGCATGTCGCAGTGTCGCTCTGGACACACGCATGTCGCAGTTATGCTTTAACACATGTGTTGTGTTCGTGTCGCTCCGGACACACGCATGTCGCAGTGTCGCTCCGGACACACGCATGTCGCAGTTATGCTTTAACACATGTGTTGTGTTCGTGTCGCTCCGGACACACGCATGTCGCAGTGTCGCTCCAGACACACGCATGTCGCAGTGTCGCTCCGGACACACGCATGTCGCAGTGTCGCTCCGGACACACGCATGTCGCAGTGTCGCTCCGGACACACGCATGTCGCAGTGTCGCTCCGGACACACGCATGTCGCAGTGTCGCTCCGGACACACGCATGTCGCAGTGTCGCTCCGGACACACGCATGTCGCAGTGTCGCTCCGGACACACGCATGTCGCAGTGTCGCTCCGGACACACGCATGTCGCAGTGTCGCTCCGGACACACGCATGTCGCAGTGTCGCTCCGGACACACGCATGTCGCAGTGTCGCTCCGGACACACGCATGTCGCAGTGTCGCTCCGGACACACGCATGTCGCAGTGTCGCTCCGGACACAAGCATGTCGCAGTGTCGCTCCGGACACACGCATGTCGCAGTGTCGCTCCGGACACACGCATGTCGCAGTGTCGCTCCGGACACACGCATGTCGCAGTTATGCTTTAACACATGTGTTGTGTTCGTGTCGCTCCGGACACACGCATGTCGCAGTGTCGCTCCAGACACACGCATGTCGCAGTGTCGCTCCGGACACACGCATGTCGCAGTGTCGCTCCGGACACACGCATGTCGCAGTGTCGCTCCGGACACACGCATGTCGCAGTGTCGCTCCGGACACACGCATGTCGCAGTGTCGCTCCGGACACACGCATGTCGCAGTGTCGCTCCGGACACAAGCATGTCGCAGTGTCGCTCCGGACACACGCATGTCGCAGTGTCGCTCCGGACACACGCATGTCGCAGTGTCGCTCCGGACACACGCATGTCGCAGTGTCGCTCCGGACACACGCATGTCGCAGTGTCGCTCCGGACACACGCATGTCGCAGTGTCGCTCCGGACACACGCATGTCGCAGTGTCGCTCCGGACACAAGCATGTCGCAGTGTCGCTCCGGACACACGCATGTCGCAGTGTTGCTCCGGACACAAGCATGTCGCAGTGTCGCTCCGGACACACGCATGTCGCAGTGTCGCTCCGGACACACGCATGTCGCAGTGTCGCTCCGGACACACGCATGTCGCAGTGTCGCTCCGGACACAAGCATGTCGCAGTGTCGCTCCGGACACACGCATGTCGCAGTGTCGCTCCGGACACACGCATGTCGCAGTGTCGCTCCGGACACACGCATGTCGCAGTGTCGCTCCGGACACAAGCATGTCGCAGTGTCGCTCCGGGCACACGCATGTCGCAGTGTCGCTCCGGACACAAGCATGTCGCAGTGTCGCTCCGGACACACGCATGTCGCAGTGTCGCTCCGGACACACGCATGTCGCAGTGTCGCTCCGGACACACGCATGTCGCAGTGTCGCTCCGGACACAAGCATGTCGCAGTGTCGCTCCGGACACACGCATGTCGCAGTGTCGCTCCGGACACAAGCATGTCGCAGTGTCGCTCCGGACACACGCATGTCGCAGTGTCGCTCCGGACACACGCATGTCGCAGTGTCGCTCCGGACACACGCATGTCGCAGTGTCGCTCCGGACACACGCATGTCGCAGTGTCGCTCCGGACACACGCATGTCGCAGTGTCGCTCCGGACACACGCATGTCGCAGTGTCGCTCCGGACACAAGCATGTCGCAGTGTCGCTCCGGACACACGCATGTCGCAGTGTCGCTCCGGACACACGCATGTCGCAGTGTCGCTCCGGACACACGCATGTCGCAGTGTCGCTCCGGACACACGCATGTCGCAGTGTCGCTCCGGACACACGCATGTCGCAGTGTCGCTCCGGACACACGCATGTCGCAGTGTCGCTCCGGACACACGCATGTCGCAGTGTCGCTCCGGACACACGCATGTCGCAGTGTCGCTCCGGACACACGCATGTCGCAGTGTCGCTCCGGACACACGCATGTCGCAGTGTCGCTCCGGACACACGCATGTCGCAGTGTCGCTCCGGACACACGCATGTCGCAGTGTCGCTCCGGACACACGCATGTCGCAGTGTCGCTCCGGACACACGCATGTCGCAGTGTCGCTCCGGACACAAGCATGTCGCAGTGTCGCTCCGGACACACGCATGTCGCAGTGTCGCTCCGGACACACGCATGTCGCAGTGTCGCTCCGGACACACGCATGTCGCAGTGTCGCTCCGGACACACGCATGTCGCAGTGTCGCTCCGGACACACGCATGTCGCAGTGTCGCTCCGGACACAAGCATGTCGCAGTGTCGCTCCGGACACACGCATGTCGCAGTGTCGCTCCGGACACACGCATGTCGCAGTGTCGCTCCGGACACACGCATGTCGCAGTGTCGCTCCGGACACAAGCATGTCGCAGTGTCGCTCCGGACACACGCATGTCGCAGTGTCGCTCCGGACACACGCATGTCGCAGTGTCGCTCCGGACACACGCATGTCGCAGTGTCGCTCCGGACACACGCATGTCGCAGTGTCGCTCCGGACACACGCATGTCGCAGTGTCGCTCCGGACACACGCATGTCGCAGTGTCGCTCCGGACACACGCATGTCGCAGTGTCGCTCCGGACACAAGCATGTCGCAGTGTCGCTCCGGACACACGCATGTCGCAGTGTCGCTCCGGACACACGCATGTCGCAGTGTCGCTCCGGACACACGCATGTCGCAGTGTCGCTCCGGACACAAGCATGTCGCAGTGTCGCTCCGGACACACGCATGTCGCAGTGTCGCTCCGGACACACGCATGTCGCAGTGTCGCTCCGGACACAAGCATGTCGCAGTGTCGCTCCGGACACACGCATGTCGCAGTGTCGCTCCGGACACACGCATGTCGCAGTGTCGCTCCGGACACACGCATGTCGCAGTGTCGCTCCGGACACAAGCATGTCGCAGTGTCGCTCCGGACACACGCATGTCGCAGTGTCGCTCCGGACACACGCATGTCGCAGTGTCGCTCCGGACACACGCATGTCGCAGTGTCGCTCCGGACACACGCATGTCGCAGTGTCGCTCCGGACACACGCATGTCGCAGTGTCGCTCCGGACACACGCATGTCGCAGTGTCGCTCCGGACACACGCATGTCGCAGTGTCGCTCCGGACACACGCATGTCGCAGTGTCGCTCCGGACACACGCATGTCGCAGTGTCGCTCCGGACACACGCATGTCGCAGTGTCGCTCCGGACACAAGCATGTCGCAGTGTCGCTCCGGACACACGCATGTCGCAGTGTCGCTCCGGACACACGCATGTCGCAGTGTCGCTCCGGACACAAGCATGTCGCAGTGTCGCTCCGGACACACAGCATGTCGCAGTGTCGCTCCGGACACACGCATGTCGCAGTGTCGCTCCGGACACACGCATGTCGCAGTGTCGCTCCGGACACAAGCATGTCGCAGTGTCGCTCCGGACACACGCATGTCGCAGTGTCGCTCCGGACACACGCATGTCGCAGTGTCGCTCCCGGACACACGCATGTCGCAGTGTCGCTCCGGACACACGCATGTCGCAGTGTCGCTCCGGACACACGCATGTCGCAGTGGTCGCTCCGGACACACGCATGTCGCAGTGTCGCTCCGGACACAACGCATGTCGCAGTGTCGCTCCGGACACAAGCATGTCGCAGTGTCGCTCCGGACACACGCATGTCGCAGTGTCGCTCCGGACACACGCCATGTCGCAGTGTTCGCTCCGGACACACGATGTGCAGTGTCGCTCCGGACACACGCATTGTCGCAGTGTCGCTCCGGACACACGCATGTCGCAGTGTCGCTCCGGACACACGCATGTCGCAGTGTCGCTCCGGACACACGCATGTCGCAGTGTCGCTCCGGACACACGCATGTCGCAGTGTCGCTCCGGACACACGCATGTCGCAGTGTCGCTCCGGACACACGCATGTCGCAGTGTCGCTCCGGACACACGCATGTCGCAGTGTCGCTCCGGACACACGCATGTCGCAGTGTCGCTCCGGACACACGCATGTCGCAGTGTCGCTCCGGACACACGCATGTCGCAGTTATGCTTTAACACATGTTTCCTATACTTGATTTTCTTTTATTTATATATTGATATGATACTATATATATTGGTCATATATATATAGATTATTTTGGTCTGACCTATTGTTTTATATTATTATATTGGAGTATATTTGAACTGAGTTATTACTTCCTAGTTTCCCTCCTGGTTTAACTTCTGCCTTCGCCACAGATACGGTCAACCCGTTCTCGCAAATTTAATAAGTCAATATTGACTTATTAAATATGTGCATGGTTACCAGCCCCCCCCCCCTTTTTTCACTTGTTCGGGTTTTCTTTTCTTTTCCCGCTAAAGTTCTGCTGGGTTTGTTAGTTACCTTACTTCGCTACAGTCTAGTTTCCTGGAAGATCTTATTCTCCTGCTTTCCCCTTAATTTTGCTCTAGACGCTCCTATCCTCTGTTCCAGTGTTCCTTTCCCAGTTTTCCTCGGGGTGTCATCCTGGCTTTATCATTTAATGACAGTTGCCCAGTTTGCTGCCGGAAAACGTCCCCCCCCCCCCTCTTACAACCTTATTCCAGCAGTACCCTTAAGAGGGTAGGGTTCTTGCCCGTCACGTTCCTACTGCTTGCCCGCTCTGCCCACCCTTACTGCCTTAATACTTCCAGAACCGACTACGGAAGGCGCACAAGGTACACCATTGATGAACGAGGAAAAAGGGATGGAGCCCGAGGGCAGACTACTGCACCCATGAGGTCGACACCACCCTCACCGCTGGGGGGCGGCCGCACCGACAACGACGGCCACGGGGTCGACCCTGGGGAGCCGGCCTCGGTGTAGGCGGCTTCCCACACCCGCCCTGGGGCCAGCACTACAGGATTGGTCCCTGTGAGGGCGGGCTCCAGCGATGACCCGGGCACAGCGCCCCCTACTCGGGTGCACATCCCCGCTGTACGATCACCTCACAAGGACATGACATGGGGGGGGGGGTACACCATGCCTCTGTACGCTCTGTGGATCGTCGCCATGATGCTCCGTTGACCTCACCAAGGACGCTGTTTAACTTGCACCATCTGCCTAGTAGAACCGGTTGGGTACCTTTTTCAGTCAGGAGGAACCCGGCTGTTTTTAATGCCCTCTCCGGGGATGCGGGCACGGTCGCTGTCACGGAAACGATTGGGCATATTCCTAGTTAAAGGTTAGCGAGGAACACTCGCCTCGCAAGGTCTAGTTGGTGCAGGGCTCTTGCCTCACTGTGCCCATGACCCGTCCCCATGGCGCCCGTTCGCCTCGTCAAGGACGCTGTTTCACTTGTAGCATCTGTCTAGTAGACCCGGTTTGGTAACTTCTACAGTCAGGGTAACCTGTCACGGGCACGGTTACAGTCACAGTGCGAGTAGTCACATTCCTGGGGTCAGAGTCACGAAGCAGTTACGCAAACACTTAAGAACCTATAAATCTTTTCTCAATCTTTGGCGGCTTTGTTTACAATTATTAAACAGTTAATGAGCTCTGAAGTACCAGGAAGCTGTTTAAAACAATAACAACAGTTGGCTGGGAAGTTTCCATGCTTGTAAACTGTTTAATAAATGTAACCAAAGCCGTCAAAGATTGAGGAAAGATGGACACGTTCGTAAGTACTTGCATAACTGCTTCGTGAATCTGGCCCCTAGTTACAGCGGCCAGCCGCCGCTCGCCCTTCAGGGTTGGGTGTTCCGCGCCGCTGGCCCTCGCGGGGTGGCGGTGCTCCGCAGGAACCCCTAAGGTGATAAGCCTGCTGATACCTAAGAAATATTAACATGAATTGTAATTAGTGTAAATTCCAATAATGCAACTTTCAATTACTAACTATAGATGTAACTATTAATTGTAATTGATTTAATACTTTATCATTATAATGATTATTCATTATATTTATTCTTTACTACTTTATTGTTATATAAATAGATATTCTAAAAAAAGCGAGAGTAACGCCTGTCCACAAATGTGGTAATCTCACAGATGTTAACAACTACAGACCTATATCAATCCTGCCAAACTTGTCAAAAATATTTGAAAAACTAATCTATAAGCAGCTTTACTCATATCTAGCCAAACACAATATACTTAGCCCTTGCCAATATGGCTTCAGACCCAAAAAAAGCACTAACGATGCACTTATTAGTAAGCTTAACTCGATTCATACAGCTCTTGATAAAAATGAGTTCCCTGTTGGGTTATTTGTGGACCTGCGTAAAGCTTTTGACACTGTCAACCACCAAAACCTTCTTCTTAAATTACATCATTATGGTGTCAGAGGACACTCCCTACAATACCTCAAATCCTACCTTACTGACAGGCTCCAATGTGTTTCTGTGAATAATACAATTTCTCCCACCCTACCCATCAACATTGGTGTTCCTCAGGGCAGCATACTTGGCCCTCTCCTCTTTCTCATCTACATTAATGACCTTCCAAATGCCTCCCAACACCTCAAACCAATTCTATTTGCTGACGACACAACCTTCATTTACTCCAGTCCTGATCCCCTTGCTCTAAATGTCACAGTAAATACTGAGCTAAATAAAGTCCATCTTTGGCTAACTGCCAACAAACTCACCCTTAACATTGACAAAACTTTCTATATTCTGTTTGGCAATAAATCCTCTAATCAAATAAATCTCAAAATAAACAATACCCAAATTTGTAACAAATTAGATGGCAAATTCCTTGGCGTTCTCATTGACCACAAGCTGAATTTCCAGGGACACATTCTAAACATATCAAAAAAAGTTTCAAAAACTGTGGGCATTCTTTCTAAGATCAGATATTATGTACCACGCCCTGCCCTGGTGACTCTCTATTACTCCCTTATCTATCCATATCTCAACTATGGTATTTGTGCTTGGGGCTCTACTACCCAAAATCACTTACGTCCTCTAATTACTCAACACAAAGCTGCTATTAGGACAATATCCAACTCTGGCCCCAGACATCACTCGGTACCCCTACTTAAATCTCTGAATATGTTAGACATTAAGTCACTGCACATTCTCTCATGTGTATTATACATATATAAAACGCTAAACTATAATGCCAATCCTGATCTCAAAAGCTTCATAGAAGGTTGTAACAGAACCCATGAGCATCACACCAGAAATAAATACAGTTTTGATATTCCAAGAGTACGACTTAATCAAACTAGAAATGCTCTACAAATCAAGGGACCCAGAATGTGGAATGACCTTCCCAACCATGTTAAAGACTGTACCTCTCTCAACCAGTTTAAGATAAAAACGAAGCTATACCTAATAAATTCCCTGTAACCTACCTTACCCCTCTGTTGTCAACCCATGTATGTTTCTTATTTTTTTTTGTTTTTCAAAACAACGCTGTTTGAATGTAATTTTCTGTAATGATTTGTAATTGTATTTGTGCTGCTTTTTCAACCATGTTCCCCCCCTCTTTTACCTCTATTTTTATTTGTACTCAACACATCTTATTCTTTTTACCCATTAGTTTTAAGCTTTAGTCATTAATGTTTTTCCTGCCCGAAACGCTTTGCGTAATAGTGGCTTTAGGCATTGTATGTACTAGCTCTATCTATAAAGCCAACAAACTTTGTAAAATCTCTTTATGTGTGTACCTTACCTAAATAAAAATTATTATTATTATTATTATTATTATGCACTACAGTCACTAATTATTTATCATTCATCCTAATTAGCTACTTGATACATTAAAATGATTGCTTATCATTATACAATTTCTTATTATTATATAATAATTATTTATTAATTTATTATTAATTTATTATTTACTATTATAAAATAAACAAGTCCCCACTCTGAGCGCGTTTTCTTCCAACCTCAGAAATGTTATTAACACAAGACTAGAGCCAGTGCGCTAAAACAGAAGCGGGTTAGAAACAGGACAAAAGGAGGAAACCCCACCTCCATATAAAACTTTGACCCAAATATTACAGTAACAAGGTTATCGCGGATAGCCTAACATAATTACGGGCTCACCATAGACCGTGCTACATGGACATTTCGTTGTGAGTAGCTAAATCTAAGACAACAACAACAACAATGTCACCAAAGGGGAATATGGTGTAGAGAAAAGGGATAAGGAGACATTGATGATGAGGGAAGTGCAGGAAGAGAGGAGGAGCTATGGCAACTTCTTCTCCGGAAGATGTTAATACTGCCATGTGTCTGTGTGTACATAGCTAGGGGTATTATCCTGGTCCAGCTCTCTCTCTCTCTCTCTCTCTCTCTCTCTCTCTCTCTCTCTCTCTCTCTCTCTCTCTCTCTCTCTCTCTCTCTCTCTCTCTCTCTCTCTCTCTCTCTCCCTCTCTCTCTCTCCCTCTCTCTCTCTCTCTCTCTCTCTCTCTCTCTCTCTCTCTCTCTCTCTCTCTCTCTCTCTCTCTCTCTCTCTCTCTCTGTCTCTGGCTCTCTCTCTCTCTCTCTCTCTCTCTCTCTCTCTCTCTCTCTCTCTCTCTCTCTCTCTCTCTCTCTCTCTCTCTCTCTCTCTCTCTCTCTCTCTCTGTCTCTCTCTCTCTCCCTCTCTCTCTCTCTCTCTCTCTCTCTCTCTCTCTCTCTCTCTCTCTCTCTCTCTCTCTCTCTCTCTCTCTCTCTCTCTCTCTCTCTCTCTCTCTCTCTCTCCCTCTCTCTCCCTCTCTCTCTCTCTCTCTCTCTCTCTCTCTCTCTCTCTCTCTCTCTCTCTCTCTCTCTCTCTCTCTCTCTCTCTCTCTCTCTCTCTCTCTCTCTCTCTCTCCCTCTCTCTCTCTCCCTCTCTCTCTCTCTCTCTCTCTCTCTCTCTCTCTCTCTCTCTCTCTCTCTCTCTCTCTCTCTCTCTCTCTCTCTCTCTCTCTCTCTCTCTCTCCTCTCTCTCTCTCTCTCTCTCTCTCTCTCTCTCTCTCTCTCTCTCTCTCTCTCTCTCTCTCTCTCTCTCTCTCTCTCTCTCTCCCTCTCTCTCTCTGTCACAGTAAGTATCCCAGGTCGGGGCAGTTTTGGGGCTTTCCCACCCGGAGATTGCAAATATTGCAGGTCAATTCCGGTTCCTGTTTGGGGGGGGGTCTCCCCTCTGTGGGGGGGGGTCTCCCCTCTATGGGGGGGGGTCCCCCCTGGGTGGGGGGGGTCACCCCTGGGTGGGGGGGGGTCACCCCCACCCTGCTACCTACCCTAGCGAACGTTTTGAATGATCAACATGTAAAAATTATGAATGCGTGTGTGGGGTCGGCCGCTGGATGTAATGGACTTGAGTCGAGGACGGACTGTGTGTAAACCATTTTTCATTCATAAACAGCTGGGGAGAACTCTATCAACATCAGAGGCCCGAGACTGTTCAACACGCTTCCACTACACATAAGGGGCATAACTGGCCGACCCCTCACAGTGTTCAAGAGAGAACTATCAACATCAGAGGCCCGAGACTGTTCAACACGCTTCCACTACACATAAGGGACATAACTGGCCGACCCCTCACAGTGTTCAAGAGAGAACTATCAACATCAGAGGCCCGAGACTGTTCAACACGCTTCCACTACACATAAGGGACATAACTGGCCGACCCCTCACAGTGTTCAAGAGAGAACTATCAACATCAGAGGCCCGAGACTGTTCAACACGCTTCCACTACACATAAGGGACATAACTGGCCGACCCCTCACAGTGTTCAAGAGAGAACTATCAACATCAGAGGCCCGAGACTGTTCAACACGCTTCCACTACACATAAGGGACATAACTGGCCGACCCCTCACAGTGTTCAAGAGAGAACTATCAACATCAGAGGCCCGAGACTGTTCAACACGCTTCCACTACACATAAGGGACATAACTGGCCGACCCCTCACAGTGTTCAAGAGAGAACTATCAACATCAGAGGCCCGAGACTGTTCAACACGCTTTCACTACACATAAGGGGCATAACTGGCCGACCCCTCACAGTGTTCAAGAGAGAACTGGATAAGCACCTCCAAAGGATACCTGATCAACCAGGCTGTGACTCGTACGTCAGGCTGCGAGCAGCCGCGTCCAACAGCCTGGTTGATCAGTCCGGCAACCAGGAGGCCTGGTCGACGACCGGGCCGCGGGGACGCTAAGCCCCGGAAGCACCTCAAGGTAACCTCAAGGTAAGGTAGGGGTTTGGCGGGTGCATGCATAAAGCAAAGGCATTTATTTTGTATGTTGTATCTGTATTTGTATACTTAAAGCAGTTAAGAAGGAAACAACGTTAACGTTTTGGAAACAGGAATATGAAAAAACCACATGATTGACCATGTTACAAAAGAACTAGGAAAGATATACTCATGAATGCTTACAAGTACAATATTAAGAAGAGCCAAACTTTCCTGATATGACAATAGATTCAAAGAAATATAAAAAGCCTATGGAAAGTCATCTGTAACATCCTAGGATTTAAACAACGATCACACAACAAGCAGATGAAACTCCCCAAGGATGGTTACACACTTGTAACTGACTTATAAACGATAACTTAACTTAATGGCGTCTTTTCATACCCAATTGTTGCACACCTTGCCAGAAGACTCCCAGAGACCCAGACACACCTTACTGCACATCTCTCCGCCAGCTCTCCTATCTCCAATATTAGACATTATATTATTATAAAGACATTACAGCCATAATTCACTCACTTTAAATTCAAATGTTTATTCTGGTAAGAGTACATATATATATGCAGAGTTACACACATAATGTGTGATTAATAGATAGATCTAGTACATACAGTACCTAAAGCCACTAATACACACAGCGGTGCCGGCAACATAGCGTTAAGCCAAAGCTGTCTTGAGGTTATCTTGAGATGATTTCGGGGCTTTAGTGTCCCCGCGGCCCGGTCCTCGACCAGGCCTCCACCCCTAGGAAGCAGCCCGTGACAGCTGACTAACACCCAGGTATCTATTTTACTACTAGGTAACAGGGGCATAGGGTGAAAGAAACTTTGCCTATTGTTTCTCGCCGGCGCCTGGGATCGAACCCAGGACCACAGGATTACAAGTCCAGCGTGCTGTCCGCTCGGCTCCCATTAACTCCCAATAAAAAGCTGGGAACACTGCTGAAATATAAAAGTATTAATGATATATAAGAGAGCTGCCCCTGCTCTTGCACCACCCATACCTCGGATATTCAACAAATCTCTAGCGTTATACTGTTCCTGATATCCTTAAACAAGCAAGAGTGACGTCAGGTAATTACCTAAGTGTAATTACAGGATGAGAGCTACGCTCGTGGTGTCCCGTCTTCCCAGCACTCTGTCATGTAACGCTTTGAAACTACTGACTGTCTTGGCCTCCACCACCTTCTCACCTAACTTGTTCCAACCGTCTACCACTCTATTTGCAAAAGTGAATTTTCTTATATTTCTCCGGCATCTGTGTTTAGCTAGTTTAAAGTTCCAGGTCTCAGGCATTCTTCCCTATCAATTTTATCGATTCCTGTTACTATTTTGTACGTAGTGATCATATCTCCTCTTTTCTTCTGTCCTCTAGTTTTGGCATATTTAATGCCTCTAACCTCTCCTCGTAGCTCTTGCCCTTCAGTTCTGGGAGCCACTTAGTAGCATGTCTTTGCACCTTTTCCAGTTTGTTGATGTGCTTCTTAAGATATGGGCACCACACAACAGCTGCATATTCTAGCTTTGGCCTAACAAAAGTCGTGAACAATTTCTTTAATATTTCCCCATCCATGTATTTAAAAGCAATTGTGAAGTTAGAAAGCGTGGCATAGGCTCCTCGCACAATGTTCTTAATGTGGTCCTCAGGTGACAGTTTTCTACTGTCATAAAGGAGACGAGACAGCTGACGTAACACAGAAGAAGCTTCTCCACCCACAGGGTTATAAACCCATGGAACAGCCTACCCGCCGAAGCCGCAAATGCCAAAACACTGTTAGGGTCTAAAGTCCACCTGGAGAGGATTATCAAGGCAAATGAAGGGACCTTCGACAAGCCGCCGGCTTCCTGTCCTCCTCGAGGCCACTAGTGTTAGTGGCCCTCAAGTAAATTTATACGGTAGAATGAAACTGTTTATGAGAGAACATAACATTGATATTCTTGCAAAGCAACTAACACTAAGCCTCAAGCCTATCATCACTCAGCAAAAGTCTGCTATCAGAACTATAACAAACTCTGTCTTCAGACAACACTTAACCTCTCTGTTTAAGTCCCTGATTCAACCCGTCCTCTTAAAAATAAGCAGGCGATGAATCACAATAACGTGGCTGTTGACCAGACCACACACTAGAAGTTGAAGGGACGATGACGTTTCGGTCCGTCCTGGACCATTCTCAAGTCGATATCAAAAATAAGTAAAAAATAACGTCGCTTCTCGCCCGTACGCGCGCTATGGCCAAAAATGGACGTAATTTGAAATGAAATCGGCTCACGAAAGTGACGTACTGTCCCGTTTTCTGTTGGAGTCCTCCGGGTTACTCGGTTAGGTTAGAAGAAACTTTTTGAATTGGAATTGGAATTTTTTAAATTAACGTTTTTCATGACGTTTTGAAACCTTACGAGAATTTCCTGTCCTCCTATCCTACCAGAGGACCCTTAACTTACTGTTTTATGAAAAAAATCAATTTTTTAAATTTTTTTCATATTGAAATTACGTCCATTTTTGGCCACAGCACGCATACCAGCGAAAAGCGACATTATTTTTCATAGGACGGATTGACCGCCCTAGGATGGGTATGGGGTACATGCCCCATACCCTTAAAGCTACTGCTAGTATTACTTGACTTTTGTTAAGTCTGTTATGTAATATTTAATTTCTAGTATTATAGTTAAAATTAGTTCTTTCTGCGCTAGGATATGAGTAGTTCTCACGGCTGAAGTTGTGTCCTTGCACTTGATCTTGAACTGGGAATATATATGTGTTGAATACAAGCGTCTCTAGGCCAAGGTTGACTTCCTCTCCGCTCCCCCGTCACACACCCTTCTACCCGGGGAAACACCGCACCCCTCCCCACCCCGCCCTCACTGGTCACGGCCAAGGTTATCACATCCCACCTGACACCCCCCCCCCCCACTCCCCCAGGGTGCCGGGAGTCCGTCCATCCCCCTGACACCTCCACACTCCCCCAGGGTGCAGGGAGTCCGTCTATCCCCCCCCCCTGACACCCTCACACTCCCCCAGGGTTAAGTGGGACACTCTATGCACCTGGCACCCCTCCCTCCAGGATTTGGGGGAGGTGGGGGGGCACCGTCTATCATAATAGGAAGTAAAATTTCCAAGACCAGTGATGCAACTATTTTGTTTTTGTCGCTGTTAAGTGGCCAGGTGCATCCTGATTGGCGCCTCTCCAGTTGGTGACCAAACCACTCACCACAAGATGAGCAGACGACCACGTTTCGGTCCGTCTTGGACCATTCTCAAGTTGATCGTCTTGATAATGGTCCAGGACGGACCGAAACGTCGTCGTCGTGGTCTCCTTATCTTCTGGTGTGTAGTTTAGTCAACATATTTCAGCCATGATATTGTGACTCGTTGTCTACAATGAAGAGGTCAAGATAGGTTAGGTTAGATAAGGACAGGCTAGATTATTTAAGCTTAGATTATCTCAAAAATATATATCTCAAAAAAAAAAAAAAAAAAAAAAGATTAGGTTTGGTTAAGTTAGTTTAGTTTAATTGAGATAAGGTTCAATTAAGTTAGGTTACCAGAGGAACCTGTAGCCCCAAACATGGTGAACTACCAGAGGTACCTGTAGCCCCAAACATGGTGAACTACCAGAGGAACCTGTAGCCCCAAACATGGTGAACTACCAGAGGAACCTGTAGCCCCAAACATGGTGAACTACCAGAGGAACCTGTAGCCCCAAACATGGTGAACTACCAGAGGTACCTGTAGCCCCAAACATGGTGAACTACCAGAGGAACCTGTAGCCCCAAACATGGTGAACTACCAGAGGAACCTGTAGCCCCAAACATGGTGAACTACCAGAGGTACCGGTAGCCCCAAACACGGTGAACTACCAGAGGAACCTGTAGCCCCAAACATGGTGAACTACCAGAGGTACCTGTAGCCCCAAACATGGTGAACTACCAGAGGAACCTGTAGCCCCAAACATGGTGAACTACCAGAGGAACCTGTAGCCCCAAACATGGTGAACTACCAGAGGAACCTGTAGCCCCAAACATGGTGAACTACCAGAGGTACCTGTAGCCCCAAACATGGTGAACTACCAGAGGAACCTGTAGCCCCAAACATGGTGAACTACCAGAGGTACCTGTAGCCCCAAACATGGTGAACTACCAGAGGAACCTGTAGCCCCAAACATGGTGAACTACCAGAGGAACCTGTAGCCCCAAACATGGTGAACTACCAGAGGAACCTGTAGCCCCAAACATGGTGAACTACCAGAGGAACCTGTAGCCCCAAACATGGTGAACTACCAGAGGTACCTGTAGCCCCAAACATGGTGAACTACCAGAGGAACCTGTAGCTCCAAACATGGTGAACTACCAGAGGAACCTGTAGCCCCAAACATGGTGAACTACCAGAGGAACCTGTAGCCCCAAACATGGTGAACTACCAGAGGAACCTGTAGCCCCAAACATGGTGAACTACCAGAGGAACCTGTAGCCCCAAACAAGGTGAACTACCAGAGGAACCTGTAGCCCCAAACATGGTGAACTACAAGAGGAACCTGTAGCCCCAAACATGGTGAACTACCAGAGGTACCTGTAGCCCCAAACATGGTAAACTACCAGAGGAACCTGTAGCCCCAAACATGGTGAACTACCAGAGGTACCTGTAGCCCCAAACATGGTGAACTACCAGAGGAACCTGTAGCCCCAAACATGGTGAACTACCAGAGGAACCTGTAGCCCCAAACATGGTGAACTACCAGAGGAACCTGTAGCCCCAAACATGGTGAACTACCAGAGGTACCTGTAGCCCCAAACATGGTGAACTACCAGAGGTACCTGTAGCCCCAAACATGGTGAACTACCAGAGGAACCTGTAGCCCCAAACATGGTGAACTACCAGAGGAACCTGTAGCCCCAAACATGGTGAACTACCAGAGGAACCTGTAGCCCCAAACATGGTGAACTACCAGAGGTACCTGTAGCCCCAAACATGGTGAACTACCAGAGGTACCTGTAGCCCCAAACATGGTGAACTACCAGAGGAACCTGTAGCCCCAAACATGGTGAACTACCAGAGGTACCTGTAGCCCCAAACATGGTGAACTACCAGAGGTACCTGTAGCCCCAAACATGGTGAACTACCAGAGGTACCTGTAGCCCCAAACATGGTGAACTACCAGAGGTACCTGTAGCCCCAAACATGGTGAACTACCAGAGGTACCGGTAGCCCCAAACATGGTGAACTACCAGAGGAACCTGTAGCCCCAAACATGGTGAACTACCAGAGGTACCTGTAGCCCCAAACATGGTGAACTACCAGAGGTACCTGTAGCCCCAAACATGGTGAACTACCAGAGGAACCTGTAGCCCCAAACATGGTGAACTACCAGAGGTACCGGTAGCCCCAAACATGGTGAACTACCAGAGGAACCTGTAGCCCCAAACATGGTGAACAACCAGAGGTACCTGTAGCCCCAAACATGGTGAACTACCAGAGGAACCTGTAGCCCCAAACATGGTGAACTACCAGAGGTACCTGTAGCCCCCAAACATGGTGAACTACCAGACGAACCTGTAGCCCCAAACATGGTGAACTACCAGAGGTACCGGTAGCCCCAAACATGCTGAACTACCAGAGGAACCTGTAGCCCCAAACATGGTGAACTACCAGAGGTACCGGTAGCCCCAAACATGGTGAACTACCAGAGGAACCTGTAGCCCCAAACATGGTGAACTACCAGAGGAACCTGTAGCCCCAAACATGGTGAACTACCAGAGGAACCTGTAGCCCCAAACATGGTGAACTACCAGAGGTACCGGTAGCCCCAAACATGCTGAACTACCAGAGGAACCTGTAGCCCCAAACATGGTGAACTACCAGAGGTACCGGTAGCCCCAAACATGGTGAACTACCAGAGGAACCTGTAGCCCCAAACATGGTGAACTACCAGAGGTACCTGTAGCCCCAATCATGGTGAACTACCAGAGGAACCTGTAGCCCCAAACATGGTGAACTACTAGAGGTACCTGTAGCCCCAAACATGGTGAACTACCAGAGGAACCTGTAGCCCCAAACATGGTGAAATACCAGAGGTACCTGTAGCCCCAAACATGGTGAACTACCAGAGGAACCTGTAGCCCCAAACATGGTGAACTACCAGAGGAACCTGTAGCCACAAACATGGTGAACTACCAGAGGAACCTGTAGCCCCAAACACGGTGAACTACCAGAGGAACCTGTAGCCCCAAACATGGTGAACTACCAGAGGAACCTGTAGCCCCAAACATGGTGAACTACCAGAGGAACCTGTAGCCTCAAACACGGTGAACTACCAGAGGAATCTGTAGCCCCAAACATGGTGAACTACCAGAGGAACCTGTAGCCCCAAACACGGTGAACTACCAGAGGAACCTGTAGCCCCAAACATGGTGAACTACCAGAGGTACCGGTAGCCCCAAACATGGTGAACTACCAGAGGAACCTGTAGCCCCAAACATGGTGAACTACCAGAGGTACCGGTAGCCCCAAACATGGTGAACTACCAGAGGAACCTGTAGCCCCAAACATGGTGAACTACCAGAGGTACCTGTAGCCCCAAACATGGCGAACTACCAGAGGTACCTGTAGCCCCAAACATGGTGAACTACCAGAGGAACCTGTAGCCCCAAACATGGTGAACTACCAGAGGTACCTGTAGCCCCAAACATGGTGAACTACCAGAGGAATCTGTAGCCCCAAAAATGGTGAACTACCAGAGGAACCTGTAGCCCCAAACATTGTGAACTACCAGAGGAACCTGTAGCCCCAAACATGGTGAACTACCAGAGGTACCTGTAGCCCCAAACATGGTGAACTACCAGAGGAACCTGTAGCCCCAAACATGCTGAACTACCAGAGGAATCTGTAGCCCCGAACATGGTGAACTACCAGAGGAACCTGTAGCCCCAAACATGGTGAACTACCAGAGGAACCTGTAGCTCCAAACACGGTGAACTACCAGAGGTACCTGTAGCCCCAAACATGGTGAACTACCAAAGGAACCTGTAGCCCCAAACACGGTGAATTACCAGAGGTACCGGTAGCCCCAAACATGCTGAACTACCACAGGTACCTGTAGCCCCAAACACGGTGAACTACCAGAGGTACCTGTAGCCGCAAACATGCTGAACTACCAAAGGAATCTGTAGCCCCAAACACGGTGAACTACCAGAGGAACCTGTAGCCCCAAACATGGTGAACTACCAGAGGAACCTGTAGCCCCAAACATGGTGAACTACCAGAGGAACCTGTAGCCCCAAACATGGTGAACTACCAGAGGTACCTGTAGCCCCCCCATCCAGTGGGCAGCGGTGGATAAGTTACACCGCCCCCATCCAGTGGGCAGCGGTGGATAGGTTACACTGCCCCCCATCCAGTGGGCAGCGGTGGATAGGTTACACCGCCCCCATCCAGTGGGCAGCGGTGGATAGGTTACACTGCCCCCCCATCCAGTGGGCAGCGGTGGATAGGTTACACCGCCCCCCCATCCAGTGGGCAGCGGTGGATAGGTTACACCGCCCCCCCATCCAGTGGGCAGCAGTGGATAGGTTACACTGCCCCTCATCCAGTGGGCAGGGGTGGATAAGTTACACCGCCCCCATCCAGTGGGCAGCGGTGGATAGGTTACACCGCCCCCCATCAAGTGGGCAGCGGTGGATAGGTTACACTGCCCCCCCCTATCCAGTGGGCAGCGGTGGATAGGTTACACTGCCCCATATCCAGTGGGCAGCGGTGGATAGGTTACACCGCCCCCCATCCAGTGGGCAGTGGTGGATAGGTTACACCGCCCCCCATCCAGTGGGCAGCGGTGGATAGGTTACACTGCCCCCATCCAGTGGGCAGCGGTGGATAGGTTACACCGCTCCCCATCCAGTGGGCAGCGGTGGATAGGTTACACCGCCCCCCATCAAGTGGGCAGCGGTGGATAGGTTACACCGCCCCCCATCCAGTGGGCAGCGGTGGATAGGTTACACCGCCCCCCATCCAGTGGGCAGTGGTGGATAGGTTACACCGCCCCCCATCCAGTGGGCAGCGGTGGATAGGTTACACCGCTCCCCATCCAGTGGGCAGCGGTGGATAGGTTACACCGCCCCCCATCAAGTGGGCAGCGGTGGATAGGTTACACCGCCCCCATCCAGTGGGCAGTGGTGGATAGGTTACACCGCCCCCCATCCAGTGGGCAGCGGTGGATAGGTTACACCGCCCCCATCCAGTGGGCAGCGGTGGATAGGTTACACTGCCCCCCCATCCAGTGGGCAGCGGTGGATAGGTTACACCGCCTCCCCATCCAGTGGGCAGCGGTGGATAGGTTACACCGCCCCCCCATCCAGTGGGCAGCAGTGGATAGGTTACACCGCCCCTCATCCAGTGGGCAGGGGTGGATAAGTTACACCGCCCCCATCCAGTGGGCAGCGGTGGATAGGTTACACCGCCCCCCATCAAGTGGGCAGCGGTGGATAGGTTACACTGCCCCCCCCTATCCAGTGGGCAGCGGTGGATAGGTTACACTGCTCCATATCCAGTGGGCAGCGGTGGATAGGTTACACCGCCCCCCATCCAGTGGGCAGTGGTGGATAGGTTACACCGCCCCCCATCCAGTGGGCAGCGGTGGATAGGTTACACTGCCCCCATCCAGTGGGCAGCGGTGGATAGGTTACACCGCTCCCCATCCAGTGGGCAGCGGTGGATAGGTTACACCGCCCCCCATCAAGTGGGCAGCGGTGGATAGGTTACACCGCCCCCCATCCAGTGGGCAGCGGTGGATAGGTTACACCGCCCCCCATCCAGTGGGCAGTGGTGGATAGGTTACACCGCCCCCCATCCAGTGG
This sequence comes from Procambarus clarkii, assembly GCF_040958095.1. Classification (NCBI taxonomy): domain Eukaryota; kingdom Metazoa; phylum Arthropoda; class Malacostraca; order Decapoda; family Cambaridae; genus Procambarus; species Procambarus clarkii. Next base: position 35,635,417 of record NC_091163.1, read on the forward strand.
GCAGCGGTGGATAGGTTACACCGCCCCCATCCAGTGGGCAGCGGTGGATAGGTTACACCGCTCCCCATCCAGTGGGCAGCGGTGGATAGGTTACACCGCCCCCCATCAAGTGGGCAGCGGTGGATAGGTTACACCGCCCCCATCCAGTGGGCAGTGGTGGATAGGTTACACCGCCCCCCATCCAGTGGGCAGCGGTGGATAGGTTACACCGCCCCCCATCCAGTGGGCAGTGGTGGATAGGTTACACCGCCCCCCATCCAGTGGGCAGCGGTGGATAGGTTACACCGCCCCCCCCCCTATCCAGTGGGCAGAGGTGGATAGGTTACACTGCCCCCCCATCCAGTGGGCAGCGGTGGATAGGTTACACCGCTCCCCATCAAGTGGGCAGCGGTGGATAGGTTACACCGCTCCCCATCCAGTGGGCAGCGGTGGATTGGTTACACCGCCCCCCATCAAGTGGGCAGCGGTGGATAGGTTACACTGCCCCCCATCCAGTGGGCAGCGGTGGATAGGTTACACCGCCCCCCATCCAGTGGGCAGCGGTGGATAGGTTACACCGCCCCCCATCAAGTGGGCAGCGGTGGATAGGTTACACCGCCCCCCATCCAGTGGGCAGCGGTGGATAGGTTACACCGCCCCCCATCCAGTGGGCAGTGGTGGATAGGTTACACCGCCCCCCAATCCAGTGGGCAGCGGTGGATAGGTTACACCGCCCCCCATGCAGTGGGCAGCGGTGGATAGGTTACACCGCCCCCCATCCAGTGGGCAGCAGTGGATAGGTTACACTGCCCCCCATCCAGTGGGCAGCGGTGGATAGGTTACACCGCCCCCCAATCCAGTGGGCAGCGGTGGATAGGTTACACCGCCCCCATCCAGTGGGCAGCGGTGGATAGGTTACACCGCCCCCCATCCAGTGGGCAGCGGTGGATAGGTTACACCGCCCCCCAATCCAGTGGGCAGCGGTGGATAGGTTACACCGCCCCCCATCCAGTGGGCAGTGGTGGATAGGTTACACCGCCCCCCATCCAGTGGGCAGCGGTGGATAGGTTACACCGCCCCCCATCCAGTGGGCAGCGGTGGATAGGTTACACCGCCCCCCATCCAGTGGGCAGCGGTGGATAGGTTACACCGCCCCCCCATCCAGTGGTCAGCGGTGGATAGGTTACACCGCCCCCCATCCAGTGGGCAGCGGTGGATAGGTTACACCGCCCCCCATCCAGTGGGCAGCGGTGGATAGGTTACACCGCCCCCCCCCCCCATCCAGTGGTCAGCGGTGGATATGTTACACCGCCCCCCATCCAGTGGGCAGCGGTGGATAGGTTACACCGCCCCCCATCCAGTGGGCAGTGGTGGATAGGTTACACCGCCCACCATCCAGTGGGCAGCGGTGGATAGGTTACACCGCCCCCCAATCCAGTGGGCAGCGGTGGATAGGTTACACCGCCCCCCATCCAGTGGGCAGTGGTGGATAGGTTACACCGCCCCCCCCCATCCAGTGGTCAGCGGTGGATAGGTTACACCGCCCCCCATCCAGTGGGCAGCAGTGGATAGGTTACACCGCCCCCCCCCCCCATCCAGTGGTCAGCGGTGGATAGGTTACACCGCCCCCCATCCAGTGGGCAGTGGTGGATAGGTTACACTGCCCCCCATCCAGTGGGCAGTGGTGGATAGGTTACACCGCCCCCCATCCAGTGGGCAGCGGTGGATAGGTTACACCGCCCCCCATCCAGTGGGCAGCGGTGGATAGGTTACAATTTTAATAAACATATTATTTCATGGTTAATTTGTCAAAATTTATAATAAGTATACTTAAATAGAATATTATAAATGATAAAAATTCGGTGTTCTGTAGTACATGAGAGACTAAATTATTTAGTTTATTATGAAGCGATCAATGAACTCCAAAAAGATTGCGAGAGTTAAGTCCATGACGTCACGTATTCACAGTATTCATATATGTATATACATGTATAAATAAAGATGTATTTTTTATAATCGTTATGTTAAGGAAGGGCAAGTTTGGATGAGTTAGGTTAGGTTATGTTAGGCTAAGACAGGGTTATTTAATGGGTAGTGATGACGTAGAAGGGTATATCTTTGTGAGTCCCTTTTTGAACCGCACCTGAGTGACATTCCTGTGTTTGTTGATGTTGTGAGGCGGGCTGAGGGCCGGCGGGAGACATGTTCATATATCTCAGTAAGAAGGTACTGTCACTCACCGTCACTCACTGTCACTCTCACTCTCCTCACTGCTCGTGCAGGTGGTGAGGGGCTGCAACATGTGCTCTTACACCTATGGTGTTAGAGAGTGTCCTGGTGTGTGGTGCTGACCTCTCTGTTACCATGGTTACACATCCTCTATCAGAATACAAATATAATAATAATGACAATAAATATTAATATTCTATTTAACAAATACCAGAGGGTTTAATTAAAATGTTTATGTATATCCATATCTCGCTTATATATCTGCATATGGGGGGGATGGGGCAAATGGGAGGGACCTTTGACAAGCCACCGGCTTCCTGTCCTCATCGAGGCCACTATATTAGTGGTCCTCAAGTAATTGAAGTAAATATATTATTATATGCAGTCCCCGTGGCACAGTGGTAAAACACTCGCTAGGCGCTTTGCGAGCGCTTTGGCCTGGGTTGGTATCCTGGCCGGGGAGGATTGACTGGGTGCCAGTCCTTAACTGTGGCTTCTGTTCACCCAGCAGTGAATGGGTGCCTGGTTGTTAAACCATTTGGCGGGTCGTATTCCGGGGGAAAAATTAGGATTAAGCTCGTTGGTTACCGCTGTTGACTTAATACAATTTATCTCGGGTTTGATTCTCAGGGATACAAGTTGCCTCGTGCCCAAGATTGTTTGCTAATGGAGTTTAAAACCTACCCAACCCAACCCACAAACTCAACCCAATACAAACCCACCCTACCAAACCAAACCTCTCAAAACCTAACCCCTAAACCTAACCCAGCACAGACCAACCCAAACTAACACAGTGTAACCCAACCGAGCCTAACTCAACCTAAGATAAGCAAACACATCCTAATGTAATTTACATGAATTTACCTGAGGGCCACTAACACTATTGGCCTCAATGGGGACAAGAAGTTGGTGGCTTGTCAAAGGCCCTGCCATTGTTGTTGAGGATTTTTTTTTAACTTTATTTTGACAGCTGTACAAAAATGATATATTTGGGTCTTGTAGCCCAAGAGAAGGAATGTTGGTGTAGGTTTAGGGGATGGTGTCCCGTGGAGGCTTCCTTAGCTAACCATGTGGATAGCTCAGCAAGCCACAGAGAAAACATGCCAGAAAAAGGAATTTCATTACATTTAGCACCGGATTTATATTTACAGATTGCTATCCCCAACAACACTCGTTTACGATGTGTGGGGTGGAACAAAGATCAGGGATACATCGCGTGTGGCGGAGATGATGGCTTGTTGAAGGTCCTCAAGCTGGAAGCTGGTATGTACACGCTGATGGTTGTTCTAAATGTTTTAATACATTCACCTTATTTTTGAAAGCTGATGCATTGTTGCTTTACATTATGGCTGTACAGAAGGTTCTTGTATATAAATCATACCACTGTGCTTGAATGATTACAATCTCCATGAAAGTGTAGTATAATGCAGGACTGGATGATAATGTATTTATTTATTTATTTATATACAAAATACATTGGATTGAGAAAGTACATACATTGAGGGTTTGAGTGTAACATGTTTGCAAAGCCACTAACACAAATAGAGCCCAATCGAAGCCCAGAGACGTTAGAAGGAACTTTTTCAGTCAGAGACGTTAGAAGGAACTTTTTCAGTCAGAGACGTTAGAAGGAACTTTTTCAGTGTCAGAGTAGTTAACGGATGGAATGCATTAGGCAGTGATGTGGTGGAGGCTGACTCCATACACAGTTTATAATGTAGATATGATAGAGCCCAATAGGCTCAGGAACCTGTACACCAGTTGATTGACAGTTGAGAGGCGGGACCAAAGAGCTAAAGCTCAACCCCCGCAAGCACAAATAGGTGAGTACACAGCATTTCAGGCAGGTCCTAAGCTAAAGAATAAGGATTACAGAATTTGAGTTAAACATAATTATTACATTACAAATTGATAGAATAGATTATATTGATGGAGTTGAATGTCTTTAAGTACTAAATTGGATTAGTTGGTAGCACAAGGTGGGACACTATGAGGATGAAATTAGGTACTTTTTGGACTTTTGTGTAGAGTATAGGTTGGACAACTCTTTTTTAATTCATTAGGAAGAGAGCCATAGACTGGGTCCTTTTATTTGGATGGAGTGTTTGCACGGATGTAGTCTGACTCGGGGTTCTGTTACATCTGTCAGGGAAGAGTTTCAGATCAGGATTACCATTTAGGAATAAGGTTTTGTTTATGTAAGAATAATGGTTATTGGTTTGTGACCTCTGATATTCCCTATACATATTTCAACATACTATAATGATATACCAGTGTGACCACTGGATCAGACGCCCAGTGTTGTGTCCGCTCAGCCACCGGCTCCCCGAACAGAATGTTGTACAGAACAGTATACAGTAGTTGTGTTCTGGCTTTATGTGGTTTGCTTTAGAGTGGTAAATATTCAGTTGTGTTTGTGATGCTTGTTATTATAGTGATATAAACACACAATATGGAGTTTAAGATGTGTATTCTTTTTACCCATTAGTTTTAAGCTTTAGTCATTAATGTTTTTCCTGCCCGAAACGCTTTGCGTAATAGTGGCTTTAGGCATTGTATGTACTAGCTCTATCTATTAACCCAACAAACTTTGTAAAATCTCTTTATGTATGTACCTTACCTAAATAAAAATTATTATTATTATTATTATTATTATTATTATTATTATTATTATTTGATATAGTTTAGTTACAATGTTTGATGTTGGAATGGTATGACGGTGTTGTGACAAGTAGAATCGTAAGATGCTGATGATGTTGGTGATGGTAACATCTGGAAAGACAGCGGTTCGTGGTAGTCCGTAGTTCTGTTGCTGCTACCTGGTGTGTGGCTGGCAATGCTGTGATTTAAATGGTGCCCATATATTCCCGTCCATCCGACTTCTGTTTGAGACCCAGGTTGCTTATAAGTTAGTTGATGGGAACCATCAACCAACTTATAAGCAAAGTTGACTGGGATCTATTGGATGTCATTAGTATTTCATGGAATCCCTGAAAATGTTCTGTTTGTCTTCTTTGTGGGAAATTCGAGTTGCTCTTGAACATTCAGAAGGTCTGCCCATCCCTTGGGAACTGACCCACAATGGTCAACTAACACCCAAGTACCTATTTACTGCAAGGTGAACAGAGGTAACGGGTGTAAGGAGATGCCCCCAGCTGTCTTTCCCTGCCTAGGATCGTAAGTTGAATCTATTGTTAATAAAGTTAATATATTGCAGAGGCTATTACTGGTATGTGGGATTCATGTAAATGTGGAATTCTTTGGGATCATTTATGTACTGTAGGTGCTACATTATTTCTAATGGAGCTTGCTACATGTGCAGGTTTTGCGATGTGGGTAACTTGTACTTGCACTTTTATTCATCAGTACAGAACGTTACCTGGTAAGGTGTTGTGGGTGTGGTAATCCATTGACTCCAATGGTTGGTTTATTTTGAGTTGGATGAAAATGAAGGTGTCACTCGGTTGATACAACTCTATCTCCTTAAATATCTTTAATGTTATTAATGTTTAATTTCATTAAAATGTTTAATGCAAAAGAAGCAGTTTTGGATGTAATAAGCATATTTTTAATAATAATATAGCTTATTCTTATTATAAGTCACAAAAATTAGGCTGTAAAGTTTTATAAAATGCCTTTCTGATATCATTCTGCTTCTCCATAAAGTTATGATCTGTTGTGTGTGTAAGGGTTTAGGGGCAGATCTGGGGTGCCTCAGGATGCTGGTTCCATCCCTGTCCTTCTCTAAAGATTTTCTCATCCCAGCGAGCCCATACATGATTCATGGGAGTCACTGAAGAAAGTATCAATCTTGAAGATACTCTGGCCTCTCAGTGCTTCCTACAATTGCTCTTTGATCTTCCCCTCCCCCTTTCCCAAACAAACAAAATTACCAGGTAAATAAATACTACTGGAACAAAAGTGGATGTGTTCAAGAGTCAATTAGACAACTTCCTGCAGGAAGTGATGGATAAACTAGGTTATAATGGATTTGTGTTCCTGTGGGTTGCTCCAAGCAACTGTCTTTTAGATGAAATTATCACAAAAGACAAGCCTGGCCCCCATGTCTGAATGGGAAATAGACGAACTATTGGAAGTGACTCAAGGTAAACTCCAGATACGCTACTGTGTGACTGCCACTGACAGACTTTGATGAACATCAATCACCTCATTTGTTTACTTTTGTTTCCCACCACCAGGTGACAGCAGTGAATTTGATTCCATTCCTTAATATGAATTATACACTTGTAGGTAAGGATGCAAAGATTAAGGGTTTAGCAGCTCCCTCAAATCTGTCCATGAACCAAACTCTTGAGGGTCATACTGGAACAATTCAAGTTGTTACTTGGAATGAATCTCATCAGAAGCTGACGTCATCCGACCAGAGCGGCCTCATTATTGTATGGATGCTCTACAAGGTGAGACTAAATTTAGATTGTAACACAGTTAAACTCCAAATATTGAGCCTTTGAATATTGTAAACATCACTCCCGAATATGAGGATAATCTCATCAGAGGGCAATGTTTGACTCTTGCCGTCTGTACACCTATTTTGGAGTTTGGTGCAGTATGAACACGGAGGAGTGTTAGGGCCCACCCCCTTGCATAGATGGGGGGAAAGGTGCAGTATGAACACGGAGGAGTGTTAGGGCCCGCCCCCTTGCATAGATGGGGGGAAAAGGTGCAGTATGAACACAGAGGAATGTTTGGGCCCGCCCCCTTGCATAGATGGGGGAAAAGGTGCAGTATGAACACGGAGGAGTGTTAGGGCCCGCCCCCTTGCATAGATGGGGGGAAAGGTGCAGTATGAACACGGAGGAGTGTTAGGGCCCGCCCCCTTGCATAGATGGGGGGAAAAGGTGCAGTATGAACACAGAGGAATGTTTGGGCCCGCCCCCTTGCATAGATGGGGGAAAAGGTGCAGTATGAACACGGAGGAGTGTTAGGGCCCGCCCCCTTGCATAGATGGGGGAAAAGGTGCAGTATGAACACGGAGGAGTGTTAGGGCCCGCCCCCTTGCATAGATGGGGGAAAAGGTGCAGTATGAACACGGAGGAGTGTTAGGGCCCGCCCCCTTGCATAGATGCGGGGAAAAGGTGCAGTATGAACACGGAGGAGTGTTAGGGCCCGCCCCCTTGCATAGATGGGGGAAAAGGTGCAGTATGAACACGGAGGAGTGTTTGGGCCCGCCCCCTTGCATAGATGCGGGGAAAAGGTGCAGTATGAACACGGAGGAATGTTTGGGCCCGCCCCCTTGCATAGATGGGGGAAAAGGTGCAGTATGAACACGGAGGAGTGTTAGGGCCCGCCCCCTTGCATAGATGCGGGGAAAAGGTGCAGTATGAACACGGAGGAATGTTTGGGCCCGCCCTCTTGCATAGATGCGGGGAAAAGGTGCAGTATGAGCACGGAGGAATGTTTGGGCCCGCCCCCTTGCTTAGATGGGGGAAAAGGTGCAGTATGAACACGGAGGAGTGTTAGGGCCCGCCCCCTTGCATAGATGCGGGGAAAAGGTGCAGTATGAACACGGAGGAATGTTTGGGCCCGCCCCCTTGCATAGATGGGGGAAAAGGTGCAGTATGAACACGGAGGAGTGTTAGGGCCCGCCCCCTTGCATAGATGGGGGGAAAAGGTGCAGTATGAACATGGAGGAATGTTTGGGCCCGCCCCCTTGCATAGATGGGGGGAAAAGGTGCAGTATGAACACAGAGGAATGTTTGGGCCCGCCCCCTTGCATAGATGGGGGAAAAGGTGCAGTATGAACACGGAGGAGTGTTAGGGCCCGCCCCCTTGCATAGATGGGGGGAAAGGTGCAGTATGAACACGGAGGAGTGTTAGGGCCCGCCCCCTTGCATAGATGGGGGGAAAAGGTGCAGTATGAACACAGAGGAATGTTTGGGCCCGCCCCCTTGCATAGATGGGGGAAAAGGTGCAGTATGAACACGGAGGAGTGTTAGGGCCCGCCCCCTTGCATAGATGGGGGAAAAGGTGCAGTATGAACATGGAGGAATGTTTGGGCCCGCCCCCTTGCATAGACGGGAGCGGGGAAGACGGGAAGAAAGACTGGCGGAGATGGTGAGTGAGTCTGGATGTGATGATTGAATGTAGACAACACAAGGGATGTGGTAAGGGACAAGACTGAGTCAAAGCTATTTGTATGGAGGCAGTGAATGTATTTGTAATGTTTATGATAATTGACAAGGATCATAATACATATTACAAAGCTGTGGTGTGTTACTGTGACTAGTGGAGTGTGGTAGTGCGTGTTTCTCTGTGATGCTACCTGTATTTACACATAGTGTGAATGATTAAACAAAGAAGTAAACTCTGAGAAAAACTCGTGCAAATGATCGTTGCCTAGGGTGAACAACCCTAACCTTGATGCACCCAACTGCCACCAGATGGTAGCCCAGATCACCAGTGGTACTGGCCAGCCACCCACCTCACTCACTCACTCACCTGGGGCAAGTTGAGAGTATCATAGGTCAGTAGTTGACCTAGTGGGGGGGGGGTCCTTGATAGGCCTAAATACAGGCCTCCTGTTGTTGACAATAGGAAGCGAGATATTCAACAATATATTGTATCCTTTCAGGGTTCGTGGTACGAAGAAATGATCAACAATCGTAATAAGTCTGTGGTGCGAGGCATGGCGTGGAACACTGAAGGACAGAAGATTTGTATTGTATATGAGGATGGTTTGTAATTACAGCTTTTACTCTAGCCTGCAAATGTATTTTGGTGTATTGCTACACAGTTTCTTGATTTAAAATAAACTCACACTGTAAAGATATATTTTGGTTTAGTGATATACAGTTCATGTATAAAAACACACTCACACTGGACACTATCAATTATTATGATAAATTAAAGAAGATGAGCAAGTTTTAAGTGTAGTAGGTAGCTCTGTTCCTGTAATTACCTGAGTGTAATTACCTAAGTGTAGTTACAGGATGAGAGCTACGCTCGTGGTGTCCCGTCTTCCCAGCACTCTTTGTCATATAACGCTTTGAAACTACTGACGGTCTTGGTCTCCACCACCTTCTCACCTAACTTGTTCCAACCGTCTACCACTCTGTTTACAAAAGTGAATTTTCTTATATTTCTTCAGCTGCTTTGTTTAATTAGTTTAATTCTATAACCTCTTGTTCTCGAAGTTCCAGGTCTCAGGAAGACCTGGAACTTCTATCAATTTTATTGATTCCTGTTACTATCTTGTATATAGTGATCATATCTCCTCTTTTTCTTCTATCTTCTAGTTTTGGCATATTTAATACCTCTAAACCCCTCCTCGTAGCTCTTGCCCTTCAGTTCTGGGAACCACTTAGTGGCATGTCGTTGCACCTTTTCCAGTTTGTTGATGTGCTTCTTAAGATATGGGCACCATACAACCACTGCATATTCCAGCTTTGGTCTAATAAAAGTCGTGCACAATTTCTATAGTATTTTTGCCATCCATGTATTTAAAAGTAATTCTGAAGTTTGAAAGCGTAGCATAGGCTCCTCGCACAATGTTCTTAATGTGGTGTTCAGTTTTCTATCTAGAACAACCCCTAGAGCTTTTTCTTTCTTTCTTTATCAGAAGTCTTCAAAGATTTTCCACATAATATATAGGTTGTGTGGGGTCTATATTCTCCTATTCCACATTCCATAACATGGCATTTATGCACATTAAATTCCATTTGCCAAGTGGTGCTCCATATACCTATTTTGTCCAGGTCTTCTTGAAGGGCATGACAATCATCTAAGTTTCTTATCTTTCCTATTATCTTAGCATCATCAGCTAACATGTTCATATAATTCTGTATTCCATCTGGCAGATCATATATGTAGACAATGAACGTCACCAATGCAATAACTGAACCCTATGGTACTCCACTTGTGACATTTCCCCAGTCCGATACATTGCCTCTGATTACTGCCCTCATTTTGCTATCAGAAAATTTTTCATCCATGTTAGAAGCTTACCTGTCACCCCTCCAATATGTTCCAGTTTCCAGAACAACAACTTATGTTGAACTCTCTCGAAAGCCTTTTCTGAGTGGGGGAGCCCCTATGGCTCCCCGGAGCTATCCAGGCTGATATGGATATCCCTAACTTTGGCATCAGTCGATGTGCATGGAGTTCTAGGCCTATCTGGGACTACGAGCCAGAACCTGGCCCCCCCCCCCCTCAGAGAGGCACGAGGAGCAATGGCCTAAAGAAATCCACATGTGATTTTGAGGCATTCTATATTTGCCATTGACTGGAACAGGCACCCTGAAAGGTAAGCACCTCAAAACAAACCCCTATTCTGGTTAAAAACGACGAAAATAGACAAACAAGTGGACAGAACTCCCCAATTGAAAACGAACAAACAAGCATGACGTCACACGAGCTGTGCCGCATGTCTGCTCGGCTCCCCCCTCCCCAGGAGGGGTAAAGGGGGAGTTAAATTAATTTAATGATAATATGATACAGAAGAGCCTAACAAGATAAAGGCTATATACAAGGTTCAGATATCAGTGAACCCAATGATGATGTTCACAGCACAAGACTTTTGTAAAGTTCATTGCCAAGGTGAGATAAAGTTTGACAAGAGCCAGGTGTTCAAGCAGTGTTGTGTGTGGACCCCGACTGGTGACTGCTCAGAGTGGGATGCTTAATTTCTCTCAGTGTTTTAGTGTATGTTCACTTTATAGTTTGAATAGTAGGGGACAGGAAGCCTGTTAGGTTTATTGAGGTCTTTCCTTGGGCCAACTACTGGTCTTCCCAGGATGTAACTTACAACAGTCGCATAACACCTGGATAACTATTACTGCTGGGTGAACGGAGGCATCGGATGAAAGAAAACATGCCCAGTAATATCTGTCCCACCCAGGGATTGACCCCAGTATCCTTAATTGTGAGTCAAGGATGTAGACTACTGTGCTACGGGGTCCATCATGAGGCATGTTACCATTAGTGATAATAAGGCTGTCCTCCTCAACCAATATGAACGAATGTTATCATGTTGTACCTGTTTTACATAAGCACTAATTGTGCAGTATATATACATAGAGTACACAAAATATGGAGTAATATTGTACATGTTCACCACTGTATATGCATAGTTTAATTTTGTAAAGATTACAAAGGGAGATTTGTTTAATAAATGTAAATTCTAATTGTAGTATACTGTAATACATAGGGCATTTACAGTATTTTGTTTCATTGTTTTGTATATTAAATATTTTCATTTTCATGTACCCTCAGGCGCAGTAATTGTAGGAAGTGTGGACGGGAATCGTATCTGGGGTAAGGAGCTGAAAGGCCAGCATCTGATGGGTGTTGAATGGTCACCTGATTCTAGCCTCCTGCTCTTCTCACTTGTCAATGGAGAAGTACACGTGTATGATAATACTGGAGGTTTTGTCGTAAGTGTACAGTTTTATACGCAGTGATATCACAAGAACATTATTTATCTCAGAGAAAATATTGAGACCTTATGATGAGATCGAACACGCATCGCTAGACTCTGCAAACACGTGCGCTAAGAACTGAACTCATAACAGTCCACTGGTAATGCAAGTGGCTGGAAAGTCCAGGGATGTAGGTCTGATCCTATCATACAGCCTCAAAATTTGATCATACTGGGTTATGGTTTTGATAGTAAAATGAACGCATTGAAAAACATTTTGCGTAATGAGATAAATTTTATGAGGTAAAACATTAAATTTGTTAACACTTGTTGACTAAACTACACACTGAAAATTGAAGACGACAACGTTTCGGTTCGTCCTGGACCATCATCAAGTCGATCGTGAAATGTCGTCGTCTCTTCAATTTCTAGTGTGTGGTTTGGTCAAAATTTTTCAGCCACGTTATTGTGACTTTTCATCTGTTAAGACTTGTGTTTATTGTAAGTGTGTGTTTCATAATGTTACATAATTATAAAGTAAAGGTCAGCAATGTATCCTATGTTAACAGTGAAACAATATGTAATAAATTATAGTTAACGTGTGTTTTAAATTTTGAATAAAATAATTATATTCTTTCGACAGGATATAATTTGTAATGACTGGTATATACCAATTCCAGTGTATGGCATTGTAGGTTCTGTACTCTTATAGTCATTGCATGTTTCAGAGCCGACTGAACATCCAGTGCTTGGGTAGTATGGGGTTGGGGGCGGTCGTTGTTGGCCTGACGTGGTACAATGGACGTAATGGCTATGTCGAGCCAGACTGTCCCACGCTAGCCATATGTTATGATAATGGAAGGATGCAAATAATGCGCAACGAGAGTGATGACGGTAAGGGAATTTAGTTTTAAAGCTTTACGTCATCTTTAATACTAGTTAAACAGCACAGAATCTGTACATCAGTTGATTGACAGTTGAGAGGCAGGACCAAAGAGCCAGAGCTCAACCCCCGCGAGCACAATTAGGTAAGTCCTGGCTAAATAATTAGTCTGGGAGTTGGCAGGCCACACTTGTACCTGGATTGTACCTGGATGGGGTTTTGGAAGTTCTTCTACTCCCCAAAACTGGTCCAGGGCCAGGCTTGACTTGTGAGAGCTTGGCCCAACAGGCTGTTATTTGGAGCGGTCCGCAGGCCCGAAAGTGCCTGGATGTGTACTTTTTCGCTACCCAGTTCTATGTAGACCGATTAAGTAAACTGGTTGTTTCTCAAAACACATTGTTGTTGATTTAGGGATGATGACAATCCTAAAATCAGATACACCCTGTTCCTTGAGATCTCTTTCTCTGTGCAGAGTTTCATGCTTTCACTTTTAATGTAGTGCCACCTGAATATCACCTGAATATCACCTGAATATTGCTGTCTGTTTTAGCTGATGTGTTGTTGCCGTCCCTGGCAGTGATTGTCAAGGGCCCTCAGTGTTTCAAAGTATTCTACTCTGTCTCTGTGTACAGCAAGCCAAACAACAGCTTAAAGAAAATTAGGTACTCGAAGGTAACGAGACAAACTGTGATCACCATGTGGTATATAACCCAACCATGATACATCTGACCACCTCTGGTCAGATGTATCATGGTTAGGTTATATACCATATGTATATGGTTATACATGTGGTATGTACATGGTTAGATTATACATCTTGTATCATGGTATATTACCTAACCATGTTACATACCACATGTATAACCATATACATATGGTATATAACCTAACCATGATACATCTGACCAGAGGTGGTCAGATGTATCATGGTTTGGTTATATACCACATGGTGATCACAGTTTGTTCACGTTGAATTCCATCTGCCAAGTGTTAGTCCATACACTTATTTTGTCCAGGTCATCTTGAAGGGCACAACAGTTGTCTAAATCTCTTTATCTTCCCTAGCACTTTAGCATCACCAAACATGTTCAAATAATTCTGTATTACCTCTGGTTTTTTATAGAGACATTGAACATTACCAGTGCTTGAACTGGTGCTGGTGGAGTACCCTGTGGTACTCCACTTCAGTACCACTTTGTGGTACTACATTTCTCCAGTCTATGTAAGTCTATATCAGTCTATATAAGTGGCTAAACAAGAATGTAAGAACTCTTGTATATATAAAATATAGTGCCTCTGAATACTGCCCTCATTGGTTTTCTAGTGTTTGAGTACCACGTTTGTCAGCAAATCATGTCTGTAATTTTGTGGGTTTTGTAGATTAAGACTATGTTTGGCTTTTTCCATATACTGTATCTGCTAAGATTTCTGTTTTTAAAGAGGCCTGAAAAATGATTTGGAGTGGAATGCTCAACTCGGCTCTGCATTCCCTAAGAACTCATGGTGAGACTCCAATCTGGGTGTCTCAGGTGTAGTCTGAGTGCAAAAAAAGTGGTTTCTACTTCATCTCTAGACACTTACTGGTACATTGCTCTCTGAAATCCGTATTGTGTCTTGTTCTCTGAAAACCTCATCATGTACAAACTCACTTTAGAACTGTTCATTTAATGTTTTGCACATTTCCTTATTGTTCTCTGTGCATCTGTTCCCAATATTTGACCTCTAGAGTTTATCCTTTGCATGTAATTTGCTTTTAATAAATTTATAGAATAGGCCTGGTTCATGTTTTTTTTGCATTTGTTTGTGCCATTCCTACATTGTATGTTGGGTTATTTGTTTTCAGCCGTGTTTTTGACTTCTTCTCTGTTTACACTTGATACACTATTATTTCAGTACCTGTCCTGATAGACACCGGGATGAGTGTGTGCGCGTGTCAGTGGAATCACGATGGAAGCGTGATGGCAGTGGCTGGCATCCTTCATCTCTCAGGCATAGGCGAGAAGGATTGCAATGTTGTCCAGTTTTATACTCCCTTTGGTGAGGTAAAATTTGCAAAACAATTTCCAGTGTGTCTTGCATAATTATTGACTATATGTGACATATAAATACTGTAGCTTACTAAGTAACCATTGTGGTCTGATCCTCTGTATTTTTATCAATAAAATATTATTGTCGTCGTTATTGAGAAAAGAGGTTGGAGCCTTGCGGGGCGATTCGAACCTGGACCCTGGGGGGAGGGGACTCCTATTCCACGCCAGAGTACTTACCTGAGTTTATTTGAGAGCAACTAACACTAGTGGCCTTGACGAGGACAGGACGCTGGTGGCTTGTCGAAAGTTCCCCCCATTTGCCTTGATGATCTATTCCAGCTGTACTTTAAACGTTAACAGAGTTTTGGCATTTAGGGCTTCAGCAGATAAGCAGTTCCATGGGTTAATAACTCTGTGGGTAAAAAAGCATCTTCTGTTCTCATGTGGGTAATGTGAGTGCATGCTTGTAATGTGTAAAACCTTGATTTGGTATCAGGTTGATGCCTCGGGAACCCTAGAGGATTCAGTTGAATCTCAAGTTGCATTACTTTACAGTGTATTATGGTCCAGTGGTTTAAGGTGTGGGCTTGGGAGTACCCAGGGTGCATGTTCGGATCCTCCTTTTGGTTCCTGCTGATTTTTTTTGTTGATACATCACATTAATATGATCTGCATTGTTGTTATTATTATTATTATTGTAACTGATGATGGTTAGTCAAGAAATGTTAAGGTTAGGGTGGAATTAGAAGACCATATCTTTCTTATTTCTTTATTCCACAAAAAAGCTACATGCTTCCATTTAAACTCCAATCACTTGGGCTGGGCGGTAAAGCGACAGTCTTGCTTCATGCAGGTCGGCGATTACTTTATAGACCGTCCAAGTGGTTGGGCACCATTCATTTTCCCAGTCCCATCCCAAATCCTTATCCTGACCCCTTCCCAGTACTATATAGTCGTAATGGCTTGGTGCTTTCCCTTGATATTTCCCTTCCCTTCCCTTCCATGTATCAACATAAGGTAAAAGACATGAAGTAATTGAAAACAAAAAAGAATCCTCCTAATAATATGAATCTAACATAAGCAATACTAAAGACCACAAATCACTCTCAGACCTAACAGATGGGAAAGAAGTCTACAGCAAGACTGAAGATTGCTGCTAAAGACATCATAAATCTCATTGTGTTGCAGAATGCAGAACTGTACAGTACTGGTCATCCAGCCAAAGGCATTAGGTGTGAGGTCCTCTTGTGCAAAAGAGGTAACTCACAACAATTACCAATTATTTACTGCTAGGTGAACAGAGACAAATGAGTGGACCAGCCATTTTTATGAAGAGGCAGATCAAGAGAAATGGGCTGAAATCCCAGCACTAAAGCTTTCTATACTTATGGAGAGAGACCAAAGAGAAGTCTTCATAGCTAGCTGTAGTGGAACATTGATTACACTGTATTACTATAATGCATAAATGTTTAATGGTGTAGTGGATAAGAACATGTTTAATGCACCATAGATGTGACATTGGTATTAATGCTTTGTTTATATGATTTACACAAATATATTCTCATTGCAGCATCTGCGAACCCTAAAAGTGCCCGGAAAGCAAATTACTGCTTGTTCCTGGGAGGGTGGATCACTTCGGATTGCATTGGCCGTCGACTCCTTCATCTACTTTGCCAATATCCGTCCAGACTACCGATGGTGTTTTTTTGCCAACACGGTTGTGTATACATATACGAAACCTGAGCGTTCGGAGGCTTGTGTAACGTTTTGGGATACACGCAATAATGAGGTGGGTGATGAACTGTCTTTAAATATGCAGACGAGTCACAATAACCTGGCTGAAGATATGATGACCAAACCACACACCAGAAGATGACGATGATTTGCTTCGTCCTGGATCGTTATCAAGTTGACAATCAACTTGATAATGGTCCTGGACGGACCGAAAAGTTGTTGTTGTCTCTTCATGTTCTGGTGTGCTGTTTGGTCATCATCATGCCTTTAAATACATTCTCTTTGTAGCTTTGCATTACACATCAAAGCCAGAGGTAATATCTAGGCTCTTACTAACTCTCCGACTCGATTTGCTCATCAGACGCGCATGTGTACTATATCTTCTTGCAATGGCTTTAAATCTGCTACCACTTTATTAAGAATCCTTCCCCCACATGTGCTTCGTTTCTCACAGGAGAGATGACAGTATCAAGTTCAAGAGAACATGGCTATAGTTTTAGTGACGTTATACATGTTAAATATTCCATTTCTAACTACAAACAACACTGAGATGCGTCTTCAGAAGTTACCAATATTGTTCATTGATAGAACCTATGTTACCCCAAAGATGGTTTCTGGACTAGTTTGTTAACACTAGCTAAGTAGTGTTTTAGCACTAGCTAAGTAGTTTGTTAACACCTGCTTGGTAGTCTGCTAGCACTAACTAGGTAGTTAACACTAGCCAGGTAGTTTATTAGTACTTGCTAGGTAGTTAGCACTAGCTAGGTAGTTTGTTAGCACTTGTTAGGTAGTTTGATAGCACTAGCTAGGTAGTTTGTTAGCACTTGCCAGGTAGTTTGTTAGCACTTGCTAGGTAGTTTGTTAGCACTAGCTAGGTAGTTTGTTAGCACTTGCCAGGTAGTTTGTTAGCACTTGCTAGGTAGTTTGTTAGCACTAGCTAGGTAGTTTGTTAGCACTTGTTAGGTAGTTTGTTAGCACTAGCTAGGTAGTTTGTTAGCACTTGCCAGGTAGTTTGTTAGCACTTGCTAGGTAGTTTGTTAGCACTAGCTAGGTAGTTTGTTAGCACTAGCTAGGTAGTTTGTTAGCACTTGCTAGGTAGTTAGCACTTGCTAGGTAGTTTGTTAGCACTTGCTAGGTAGTTAGCACTTGCTAGGTAGTTAGCACTTGCTAGGTAGTTAGCACTTGCTAGGTAGTTTGTTAACACTTGCTAGGTAGTTTGTTAGCACTAGCTAGGTAGTTTGTTAGCACTTGCTAGGTAGTTTGTTAGCACTTGCTAGGTAGTTTGTTAACACTTGCTAGGTAGTTTGTTAGCACTTGCTAGGTAGTTTGTTAACACTTGCTAGGTAGTTTGTTAGCACTTGCTAGGTAGTTAGCACTTGCTAGGTAGTTTGTTAGCACTTGCTAGGTAGTTTGTTAGCACTTGCTAGGTAGTTAGCACTTGCTAGGTAGTTTGTTAGCACTTGCTAGGTAGTTAGCACTTGCTAGGTAGTTTGTTAGCACTTGCTAGGTAGTTTGTTAGCACTAGCTAGGTAGTTTGTTAGCACTTGCTAGGTAGTTAGCACTTGCTAGGTAGTTAGCACTTGCTAGGTAGTTTGTTAACACTTGCTAGGTAGTTTGTTAGCACTAGCTAGGTAGTTTGTTAGCACTAGCTAGGTAGTTTGTTAGCACTAGCTAGGTAGTTTGTTAGCACTAGCTAGGTAGTTTGTTAGCACTTGCTAGGTAGTTTGTTAGCACTTGCTAGGTAGTTTGTTAGCACTAGCTAGGTAGTTTGTTAGCACTTGCTAGGTAGTTTGTTAGCACTTGCTAGGTAGTTTGTTAGCACTAGCTAGGTAGTTTGTTAGCACTAGCTAGGTAATTTGTTAGCACTAGCTAGGTAGTTTGTTAGCACTAGCTAGGTAGTTTGTTAGCACTTGCTAGGTAGTTTGTTAGCACTAGCTAGGTAGTTTGCTAGCACTAGCTAGGTAGTTTGTTAGCACTTGCTAGGTAGTTTGTTAACACTTGCTAGGTAGTTTGTTAACACTTGCTAGGTAGTTTGTTAGCACTTGCTAGGTAGTTTGCTGGCACTAGCTAGGTAGTTAGCACTTGCTAGGTAGTTTGTTAGCACTTGCTAGGTAGTTTGTTAACACTTGCTAGGTAGTTTGTTAGCACTAGCTAGGTAGTTTGTTAGCACTAGCTAGGTAGTTTGCTAGCACTAGCTAGGTAGTTTGTTAGCACTTGCTAGGTAGTTTGTTAGCACTTGCTAGGTAGTTTGTTAGCACTAGCTAGGTAGTTTGTTAGCACTTGCTAGGTAGTTTGTTAGCACTTGCTAGGTAGTTTGTTAGCACTAGCTAGGTAGTTTGCTAGCACTAGCTAGGTAGTTTGTTAGCACTTGCTAGGTAGTTTGTTAGCACTTGCTAGGTAGTTTGTTAGCACTAGCTAGGTAGTTTGCTAGCACTAGCTAGGTAGTTTGTTAGCACTTGCTAGGTAGTTTGTTAGCACTAGCTAGGTAGTTTGTTAGCACTTGCTAGGTAGTTTGTTAGCACTAGCTAGGTAGTTTGTTAGCACTAGCTAGGTAGTTTGCTAGCACTAGCTAGGTAGTTTGTTAGCACTTGCTAGGTAGTTTGCTAGCACTAGCTAGGTAGTTTGTTAGCACTTGCTAGGTAGTTTGTTAGCACTTGCTAGGTAGTTTGTTAGCACTTGCTAGGTAGTTTGTTAGCACTAGCTAGGTAGTTTGTTAGCACTAGCTAGGTAGTTTGCTAGCACTAGCTAGGTAGTTTGTTAGCACTTGCTAGGTAGTTTGCTAGCACTAGCTAGGTAGTTTGTTAGCACTTGCTAGGTAGTTTGTTAGCACTTGCTAGGTAGTTTGCTAGCACTAGCTAGGTAGTTTGTTAGCACTTGCTAGGTAGTTTGTTAGCACTAGCTAGGTAGTTTGAGCTACAAGTTTTGGCAGTTATTAGTAAGTGATGACATGTAATTCAGTGGTGGTGTTATTAATACTTGTGTCTAAATCTTCTCGCCAGCATTTTATCAAACATATCAAGTTCTTGATGGGAATGACATCCTCCGGAGAGCACTGTGTACTGGCAGTTCGCACAGACGATGGTTCGGGACAGTTTGGTCTCATCATTTGTAATGCCATTGGAACACCTGTTGACAGTAAGTGGTGCACATATATCTTTTTAACAGTATTTTGATCATTGTATGCATAGCTTCTAATTTCTATTTACAGTATACTGTACTACTAACAAATATTTTTCAGAACTAGCCTGCTAAGTTTTTGTCACCAACATGAGAGGACAATTGCTGGCTTTGGCCGTTGCTTCTGCTTTGTCCAGGCTGGTTCACCCAGCTCCTGTTCAGTCAGCTCTCAGATTCTGTCCTTAATTTCAGCTCCTAAGTAACTTGGCTGTGGACCCACAGACACCATCAGGTCTGGAGTTGCTAGAAGCAGATTTGGGGGTTGTGCTCTTTGGAGATTTCATGAAGACTATAGCCTACTTTCCCTTCCTTCACTTCTTTATTTTCCCTGGGATATTCCTGATGTGTTCCTGGGATTCAGAGGCCTCCCTTGTTGATGCCTTCTTTATGCCCTTTAAAGGTCTTAGGGTTCTGAGGGGATTGTGGCTCCTTTCCTGGTCCATTGCCTTTTGTATGAGGAGGGGTTTTGTATTTATTTCATCATTGTTCTTTTCTAATTTCTTGGCTCTGGTTTTGGCGTTCGACCGGGATCCTGGTGGCTCGTTACCTGGTCGCTGTTCCTGATCCCCCGTCAGGCTTGTATTGCATTTTATTGGGTTCAGGTTCTCTTCTTCATGAGATTAATCTTCATTCTCCTCCCTGGTAAGTCCTGGTTTTTTTATTCTCTTTACTCACCTAGTTGTGGTTAGTTAACTTATAGAAGCCACTGTTCCACCTCTCCAGAAAACCAGTGTTGACTCTAATGAAACATTTCTCTGGTTTTGGATCTTAGTGGTTCCCTGGGCTTTCTTCCCCTTTCCAGTTGCATCATTTGGTTGTCTTAGCCTTTGGACTGAATAGTGTTGACATGGGAGCTAGCAGCTCCTGGAGTGCTGCCACCTGTTACTTTGTCAGCCGTACTAGGTGGTGAGGGGGGGGGATAAGGGGGGCTGAGCTGACTACTGGATGGATCGTTCACAGTTCTTTGCTGCTTCTGTTTTCTTTTCTATGTGAACCTTGCAGCTGTCTGTTTTGTTTTGCCATGTTCTGGATGCAGACGACGTGTCACAATAACGTGGCTGAAGATATGAAGACCAAACCCACACACCAGAAGATGAAGAAACTATGACGTTTTGGTCTGTCCTGGACCATTATCAAATAGTATAAGGACTCCATAATGGTCCAGGACGGACCAAAACATCGTCGTTTCTTCATCTTGTGGTGTGTGGCTTGGTCATCATGTTGTAGATGTTTGCTATGGTGAGGGTGATTATAAAGAGTCCCCTGCTCCCTGCTTCTGTGTGAGGTGGGGGTGCCAGGTTCTGGCACTGGTCGTCAGTAGTCTAATAAAGACTCGTAGGGCTGCTGTGACTTTCATGTGTTGTGGCCAGGCAAACAGAGATGTTTCATTACACTCAATTCGGTTGTTTTTTTAAGTTGCAAATTTTTCTCATATCTGATAAAGTTAGATATATGATATACAGTTCTGTGTTAAAAGTAGCCTGTTCTAGTTTACATGTTTTTATCCTAATTTGTTTTGTCTTTTGTTTTTTTTCAGGCAAGTACATAGATATAGAGCCACACTATCTGGCTATGACAAACAGTTATGTGATGGCAGCCTCAAAAGAAAACTTCTATCTGTGGCATTTCAAGACACCTAAGGCACATAGTTCCATAGAATTAACAAGTAAATTGAGAGTGTTTTTTGTACAACTTTCTCTTTAATTGTAGTCTTTATTTTCTGTATTAATAGAATATAATCAAAATAACAAATTAGAGGTGGTAGAAGAAAATATTAAATGTTCAGACAAAACCTTCAAGGTCTTCTTCTTCTCTGACTGCTTTATACATCACATTCTCACTCTCAATGAACCCTGTTCTCTTGAATTTCTGATTGTCTCAACACATTATATTTGGTACAAATTGTTTAGTGGAACATAGAAATGTTCGATTAAGTGAGGATTATTCATCTAAGCAGTCACCGAGGCGAGTGTCGGGAGGTGGCTGTCTTATCATCCATGATGCACCTGATCAAAGCGAAACTGTTGTATAGTGCTTTAAAACTTTTAATCAAACATAAATACAACATGATATTTTACAAATTATATTATAAAATACCTATTGTGTAGGCATCTGTCAATCCCGTGGGGTTATGGAGTTGTGTCCTGTGTGTCTAGTTGGATGCAACATCTGCTGTGGCTGTGAAGTCCAACCAGAGAATGGCAGTCCTGACCGCAGCAATCGCAGATAAACGCTGAAGCGGGTGCATCTGTCAGTGGTCGAGACTTCTTCTGTAGTCTCTTATCCTCCACCTGCCTCCTCAGTTCGCACTCGAATTACCAGAGACCCTTCTGCACTTTTGCATCTCCAGGCAGATCTGTCCGCAGCTGCTGCCTCCCAAGTGTTGATGCTAATGTTCATCTGCTTGAGGTCACGTTTGCAGGCATCTTTGAAACGCAGCTGGGGTCTTCCGGTGGGCCTCTTTCCTGATGCCAGTTCTCCATATAACAGGTCCATAGGTATGTGGCCATCTTCCATGCATGTGACATGTCCCAGCCATCTCATGCTTCTCTGCTTCAGGAGAGTGAACATTGAAGGGATTTGTTCTCTCTAGTACTGTGTTGTTGGTGATGCGGTCTCTCCACATGATGTCAAGGATGCGTCTCAGGTTCCTCATGTGGAAGGTATTGAGTCATCTCTCCTGGTGAGAGTGCAGGATCCAGGATTCCGAGCCATAGAGAAGTGTACTCACCACACATGCCATGTAGACTTGTGCCTTAGTGTGTACTGTCAGTTTGGCATTTTCCCAAACGCACTTTGTGTGCCTGGCCAGTGTTGTTGCAGCCTTCCTGATACGCCTGTTGAGCTCAGTGTCCAAGGAAATGGTGTCCGAGATTGTGGAGCCCAGGTACACAAACTCGGACAACATCTTGTCCAATCACCTGTGCCTTCTTCAGGCTGATTGTCAGGCCGAATGTGGAACAGGCTGCGGCAAAGCGGTTGAGTAGCTGCTGCAGACCTTCTGCTGTGTGTGTGGTGATGGCTGTGCCGTCAGCGAAAAGGAAGTCCCTGAGGATTTGCATCTGTACTTTTGTCTTTGCTCGAAGTCTGGATAGATTGAAGAGCTTACCATCAGATCTTGTACAGAGATAGATGCTTTCTGTGGATGTTCCAAAGGCATGCTTGACGAGGATCGCGAAGAAGATACCGAACAGGGTTGGAGCAAGAACACACCCCTGTTTAACACCACTGTTGATGTTGAATGGTTCAGAAGTTGAGCCATCGTACACGACTGTGCCCGTCATGTCCTTGTGAAACGATTGTATCATGCTGACTAGGGTGGGTGGGCAGCCAATTTTGGCCAAGATCTTGAAGAGTTCGTCGCTGCTCATGAGGTCGAAGGCCTTTGTAAGGTCCATGAAGGTGATGTACTGGGCTTTTCTCTGCTCGCTGCACTTTTCTTGAAGCTATCTCAGGGAGAACACCATGTCAATGGTCAACCTCTCTGCTCAGAAACCGCACAATGACTCTGGGTACACTCAGCAAGAATCTGAAGCCTGACCAAGACGACCCTGGCGAAGAGTTTGCCAATAACGCTGAGGAGGGAGATGCTGCGATAGTTGTTGACATTGCCTCTGTCACCTTTATTTTTGTAGAGAGTTATGATGTTCCAATCTCTCGTGTCGTGTGGCACCGAGCCCTCCCTCCAGCACTGGCACAGAAGCTTCACGAAGCTTGGTTTTATGTGTTCCTCAAGCAAACTTGAGAACTTCAGGCGGAATCCCGTCGTCTCCTGGGCCTTCCCTGAGGAAAGTGAATCCAGTGCTTTCTCAACTTTTCCAGTTGCTTCAAGGTCAAGTTCTTTCATGATAGGCAGGCACTTGATTGCATCCAAGACCTCTATGCTGACCAAATTCTCTCTGGAGTAGAGTTTGAAGTAATGTTCCACCCAGCGATTCATCTGTTGATCAGTCTTTCATGATCTCTCCGGTGGCTGACTTCAGAGGAGCCATCCTGTTGTGTGTAGGACCTGTTGCCTGTTTGATCCCTTCGTACATGCCTCTTATGTTGCCGACAGTGGCTGCGGTCTGAATGCTGGAACAGAGACGGAGCCAGTAATCGTCAGCACAGCCCCTTGCAGTTTGTTGAACTCTACTGCGGGCAGTACGGAGGGCCTGTAGGTTCCTTTCTGAGGGCAGGTTCTTGTAGGATGAGAGAACTTGTCTCTTTTCCTCTACGAGAGGTAACAGTTCCTCTGCACTGGCCTTGAACCAGTCTGCTGACTTGTTCTGCCTCTTACCGAAGGTGGACATGGCAGTGTTGAAAATAGTGCCTCTGAGATGTGACCACCTCTCACTTGCACTATCGCAAGAGTGGTACAGGAAGGGCATTTACCAGCGCAGCAGTGAACTCCACCTTGTGACGATCACGGGTCTTGTCTGTTCAAGTGGTCAAATGTTCAAATATAATGGAAGGAATGGCAGCAAAAAGGGCACCAGCAGCAACACCAGCTGCTCTAACCCCAAACCCCCAAAATGAAACGGGCAACTCTGGGACAGCCACACGAGCACAAACAACGCACAAATGGGCAATTGAACCCAGAGTGTGCAGCCTTAATTATTTGTTTTCTTTGTAATATATTATTTAGATCTAGTTGATAGATCAGGCTGTTTAAATATTAATACTGTACAATACTAATATCATATATATTATTCTTAGGTGCAGTTAAATCTGACCGACATGAACGTCTTTACCACATTGACGACACACCGACAGGAGTCTCCGATGTTTTCAGGGAAGGAGAAAAATTGTTTGAGGTATGCTTGTATTGCTAAGATTATTTCCTAATTTTAATAATACGGTATTGTACATGTAGATATTATTGTCTGCAGTGGTACAGCAAATACCTTGGTTCAACTTCTTATTTGCTTATGCTGCTAAAGTACAGTACATGATTCACAATTTATATATATATTCCTTCATTTCTGGAGTAATTCCAGCAATCGCCCCTTATGTCCGCCATCTTGGATTCCTCGTGAATTACTTATACAAAAACTATGTACTGTCTATGCTTGGTATTGGGAATCATGAGAGACCCTCCCCCCCCCATTCAAGTTGGCTGCCTTATTTTTGTACAGGGAATGTGCAAAATTTAACCTATTTAAATTTATTTGTGTTTCTCGATCAACAGGGATTGCAGTAACCCGAATTTCTTTTCTAGTTTAGAAGTCAAGAACTCAAACCATCCTACTCTTCACCAGCTGCTCTGGAGAAAGTGCAACACCATGCAACAAGAGTCATTCCAGAGCTAAGTCAACTCTCATATCAGGAACGATTGAGGGCCACAGGCCTAACAACACTGCAAACCTTGCAATCATGACAGGGCAGATCTTATTGAAACTTAAAATACTGAACAAGTTGGAGAATGTTGATCCTGACAATTTCTTCAAAAGGTGAGATGTAACACAAGGAACAACAGTTTCAAGCTCAACAATGTTGGACTGAGAACAAGAGATGCTTTTTCATCCACAAGGTTATAAACCCATGAAACTGGCTACCTGCTGAAGCTGCAAACGTCAAAACTGTTAGGTTTTAAAATTCATCTGGAAAGGATCATTAAGGCAAATGGGATGACCTTCGACAAGACGCCAGCTCCCTGTCCTCGTTGGGGCCACTAGTGTTAATGGCCTTTAGGTAAATCAAGTAAGATGACCAAACTTCACACCAGAAGAGACGACGACAAGGTTCCGGTCCGTCCTGGACCATTAATAAATCGATTGTGATGGGAGCGAGATTGATTGATTACTGAAGATTAAGTCACCCAAGAGGTTGCAAGGGCATGAGTAGCCTGTAAGTGATAGATTTATTAGAGTGAAAGTGATCTTGCTCCATTCTGGCTCCAATCTTAAAGCAGTGCTGTGTCTTGCGGTGTTGTGCTGAGGTGTGCGAGCTAGGTGTAATTCCAGGAGTACTGGGGCTGCATGTGCCTAGGGTCACCTTCTCTAGGTGCCTTGTATGTACTGGCCTTGCGGTTTGGGTTTACCTTCCACAAACTGTTCGGGAACTACCTCCGCAGGGTTCTTTTGCTGCTCGATGATTGTCTGCCCTTGGGGTCAGCTGGAGTTTTCTTGTCACTGTTTGACCTTGGGTATGAGGTAGTATCGTCGCTGGCAGGGGTGCAAGGTACTGTGCAACTGTCTTATAATTCCCATAGTGGCCGGTTCTGTTCCTCCTGGGGACGTTGTACTTTTGCGGGGGTTTTCTTTTTCCTTTTGTTTTGTTTGTCTGGTGGGAGTCTGCCTGGTGGGGGTCTGCCTGGTGGGGGTCTGCCTGGTGGGCGTCTCCCTGGTGGGGGTCTGCCCGGTGGAGGTCTCCCTGGTGAGGGTCTGCCTGGTGGGGGTCTGCCTGGTGGGGGTCTGCCTGGTGGGGGTCTCCCTGGTGGGGGTCTGCCTGGTGGGGGTCTGGCCGGTGGAGGTCTCCCTGGTGGGGGTCTGCCTGGTGTGGCTACTGGACCACTTGTATTATTGTGGTGGCCCTTCACTAGGCCTCCCATGATTGTACACGTCGCAGGGGTTTAGCTTTTTGTTTGTTTGCTTGGTAGTCTGGGATAACCAGTTAGCAGTACCTTTCCTGGGCTTCCCTTAGCAGTCAGCCTAAGGGCCCTGGAAAACTTCATTGTGGCTGATTGGTCCAATGGATGCGTTCTCTGAGTCCCATCTCACTTCGTGCGAATTTGAAGGTACCTCTGTCTCCTTGTCTCCTCCTTGCTTCTACTCCAATTCACCCAGTCCACTGATATTGATATTTTGGTGCAGGCAGCTTCAGCATTGCATGTGAGGTTTAGGTTGCTGCAACACACTAGGTTGGTTGCCTTTCCAGATGCCCCGAAGCTGCCCCGCTGTGGCGGCTGTACTGGTTCCTTCGGGGACGTCCCTTCCGCTGCTCTCGCGATCGCTGGGTTCGGCCTCTGGGGGCCTTGCGTCAGCTGCTGTGTCGCCGGCTTCCTCTTCGGATTTTTGGGGGATTCAGTGCCGTGGCACCTACTCGAGGTCCCGCTCGATGTGTTCACAGATGCATCATCTCCCGGCTGGGGCTTTGTGACCAGTGGTCACCAGGCCGCCCAGGGTTAGTGGGGTCCGTCCTTCTGTCGGGCTCACAGCACAGTGCGGGAGTTCACAGAGGTGTGGCTTTCACTTCAGAGGGTTCGCGTCATTTGGTGATCGAGTATCTGGCTCCATTCAGACTGCTCCCCAGTGGTCTATTGTCTGAATTGCGGGGGTTTGATGAGTCCTTGGTTCTTTGGGGCTGGTCGCTTCTGGTGACTCGTCTGCTGGATTCTTCGGTTTTGGCTCTTCGAGTGGTTCATATTCCAGGGGTGTTAAACGTCCTGGCGGATGGCCTGTCCTGATTCATTCCCCTGTCCACGGAATGGACGGTCGACACTGACTCCTTCAATTGGCTCTGTCGGACGTACGAACACCCGGCAGTGGACCTCTTCACGTGGTCGAGGCATCTCTTTGTATTTGTGGTGCTCTTTTCCGACACCACAAGGGTGTTGATCCCGACACCCTTTCCCGAAAGGTGTCGGGTTTGATGCCTTTCGTCAGGACTGGTCGAGGTGGGGTTACCTGCACCTCTTCCCCCTGGTCTAGGAAGAAACTTAACAGGGAAGAGTAGTCCTATTGGCCCCTTTGTGCCCGGCCCAGCCTTGGTTTTAGGCACTGCTTGCTCAGTGTCCAAACCTGGGGATCTTTCCGTGGCTTCGCCTCTTTCAGCAGATTGGTCGGGTCCAGTACGTGGCTGGTTCGATCTTCTCCTCTGATCTTCGTGTCTGTTCTTTCTGATGTGGGTTTATCGCAACTTGTATGGTGATCAGGTGGCTTCGCTAATGGTGTTCCACCTGTGTGTTTCATATCGGTGGCAGTATGAAGTATCTTGGCGAGCCTTATGTCACTTTTTGTCTCTTCGTAGGTTGACTGATTTTTGTTCGGGTTGGAGTGGAAGAGTGTCACCTGCTCTCTCCAGGTTGTGGTCCCTGAATACTCTCCTGGTGGGGTGGTAGAGTATCACCTGCTCTCCCTAGGTACTGATCCGTGGATACTTTCATGGTATCTAGTATCACTATGATATGACAGTATTTAGGAGCCATAGATATATATCTTGAAGCAAGATAGCTTCAAAAAGCCAGTAGGTGTTCTCCAGAAATTGTATGAAACCAGTTAGTCTATTAATATTAATATTAATCCATCACTCTTTGTAAAATCTCTTGTATGTATGTACCTTACCTAAATAAACATTTGATTTGATTTGATTTGATTTGATTTGATTAATGTAATAAAAATGTGCATTAATGCAAAATTTGACTTCCTTATAATAATATTTCAGGCAACAAGTGATCCGGTATGCTGTATAACTGCCAGTGAGCGAGTACTAATAATTGGCAGGGAATCTGGAAGCTTGCAGAGATACACGCTACCCCATGTTGCACTCATTGCACGTTACTCGCTGCCATGTCGGCCCCACAGACTCTCGCTCAACTGCAATTCCTCGTAAGTTAATCATTTGTGTTGCATTTTCCACAGAGCAGAATATATAGTCTTTGTACACAATAATTCCTCTGCACACTATACTGGGAGTTTACCTGGGTCAGGCTTTTATTATAACTTGATCTAAAAGGCTGTTCCTTGGAGCAGCCGGCAGGCAGTGGCAGTTCTGAAAACTTTTAACTTGCAGTCAGACTTGCTGCTGTTACAGGACCATCTTCTGCTGGGGTTACTGGGGTCTTACCTTTCCCATCAGGACCTCAAGCACTTTATGGATCATGTAAAGAAAAGGTTGCAATCATTTTGACCATGTCGTGGCCTGGTTGTCTAGAGTGTGTGCCTGGGAACACCCACCTCATCGGTGCCATCCCTCGTCACTGCTCCTACAGATTTTCTCATTGATGCATCACGATAGTGTCATTACTCTCTGTGTACGATATAAACATTGTGTCTGTATGATCTTACCATTACAGTATATAGGATCTGGGTGAGGGCACACAAGTTACCTCTTCAGTGGTGAGCATCTCACTGACTCTTGGGGAGGAGGGGGGGGGGTGAGACTGCTCATTACAGGTGCTGTCAGTCTCTGAAGATTTTGATCTTTTACTGTCCTCTGGGCCTTTTGGGATTTAGTTCCACAGCACACTTACCTTCCATTGCTCGAGTTGCTCTTGGATATGTTGAACCTTAGGTGGAGGTTTGTATGTAACTATTGCCATGCTGATCATGGGTTGTGGTCTCCTCATCTGCAGTTAGCTTATATCATGGTTGAGGCAGTTTGCAGCAGTTTGGATGGCATTTCAATATATCCCTCTCCTGCAGGGCTCTGTGATCCACAATCACCTGGATTGTGCTTTCCTGGTTCAGTGTCTCAACAGAAGGGTTCAAGTTACTCTTTTTCCATTGGAAGTTGCAATCTGGAGGTAGCCTCACTGTATACAACTATGTATACAGAATTGTATACAGCAATGTACAGAGCACAGTATACATAATATTCATGTTTAGGAACAGTATAGATTGTTATTGTCAAGTATGTGAAGATATGCAATACATTGTTGACAAAGGAAAGGTTTCACAAGGTATTAATGAAGCTGACAAATATATTTTTGCAAATGTTTTCCAATTCCTTTATTGTTTGTCTCAATTTTTCTACGACTGGTGAAATGAGATCAACAGTTTGTTTACACAGTAAAATTATAGCCTGTAATTATTTTTGGAAAATATTTGTTCCATAGTTTGAAAATACTTTCTTTTCACTGTAGACGGTTAGCAATCATTGACATCACTGGGCTGCTCACGTTCCTAGACCTGGACACTCGCGCTTCAGACACCACCGGCTCAGAGGTAAGGCATTTACTGCATTTTCTGGTGGATAGGATGCATGTTTTGGCTCCACAACTAACCACATATATATAAATATATATATATATATATATATATATATATATATATATATATATATATATATATATATATGTATATATATATATATATATATATATATATATATATAATTTATTTATTTATATTTATTTATTTTGTATTTACATGCACAAAATTATTTGTTGTCCCTACAAAAGCATTTGGAAATCTCTTTCAATAAATGTAGAGTATGATGTAACTTAATACAAATTACACAAAATGTCCTTGTCAATTAGGTGCGTCTTATACGACAAAACAATCTGATAGTAAACGTATGTACTGTACAGTTATTGTCTGACCCGATTATACTGTTCTCTTTCCAATGTTGAGATGAGGGTGTTTCTGGGGAGGGCTTCAATTGTGGCTCTTTAGTGCTAGTTACCTGGATAGCTCCACACAGTTCAATCCTCGCCAGGCCTCTGTGAGTCACTGTAAACCTGCCAGAGACCAAAACCTGAACCCCCTCTAAAGAGGTGCAAGGTGCAGGGTATTCTAGATCATCATAACCAAGAAATGGCGACCAGTAAAGTGAACGAGCCAAATCATACAATCATCCAGGTAAACAAAACATAGAAAACAAGACATTAATCCCCCCCTCAAAAAAACAAAACACCTGGCTGTGTATTCATTTATTTATTAGTTCACCTTCACACCACTAGGTGACTGCACACTGACCTCCTCAGTACCCTAGCAGTGACATATCATTCATTTATCCAGAAAGACACTAAAACCAAATCCCCTGAATCAGGATGAAAGGGTCTCAAGGAGCCATCAAGGACCCACCAGAAAGTGGCATTTCATTATATTCACCTCCCGTTTTCTGGGAGGGCTCTAATGGTGGTTCCTTGGTGCTGTCTCACCTTGGAGAATGAAACCACGGACAAGAGAGAGCCACAGAAAGTACCCCTTCCCCCCACCCCCATTAAAGGGGAGAATTAGCAACAAGTTAATTTTCCCAAAGCCACACAAGTCAGGTGCAGACCAAGAACTTTTACTAAGTAACAAAATGCCACAACATTGTTGGACCAGCACAACCCAATAAGCCTGAATTGCCCAAAACAAATTTGAAAAATCCATTGATAGAGCCGCAACCTGTGGAACATGATCAAGCTGAGGGTAGACCACAGGTTGGCTACACTTGGTGATACTGTTGGCAATCTGTAACAAACAGGACCTGGAACAAGGAACCAGAACACTGGGTCCACAGATGTGGACCGTGACGTGACGTGCATACTTCACTCTGTGCACCAATAGTGGTGCTCAGGGTAGCAGTGAACGACCACAACCTCCAGACACAATAAGAGATGCACCCCTGGCTGAATCAACCAATCATCAATCACCTATGACCTCGCTCCTTATACTAACCATCTCATTCTCAGCAGAAAGGAAGGAGATGGCTGTAAGCAAAGAAAATGACTCTCAGGACTAAAAAATCAAAATTCTGCTTCAAAATGAGAGCATGAAACTCCCAACCCAATAACCAGAAGCAAGGGGGCCAACAAAACAAAGCCTTGAAGAAACAGTCTTGGACAAAAGAGGCATTAGAAAACTGAGGTGAGGAGAGAAAACCAAAACCTTATTTAAAGACCAGGAAGGATCAGGAGGAACATGAGCAAGCTGAAAAAATGCCCAAGATAACTTGCAAAGCGGGGATGACATGACGATACCAAATGCCAAGAGCAGAGGCTCAGCTGGGGCTGAACGACACAAGGCAAAGGTATTTGGCACGAGAAACTTATCCACAAACAATCACGACAAATGAAAGAACCACTGGAACAGAAACTGAGGACAAAACAAGAGAACAAGATGGAATTTAGCACTATGACAAAAGTCACAGGCGAGACCCCAAAAGATCAGCCACCTGTGGACCATTGAAAAAAGCAGTATATGAGACAAAAACTCCAAATGTGTAAATCAGTGGTGAGCCTTGAACCATTGAGAAACATCTCTTGGCTGATCCACTGAAAGAGGTGGAGAAAATCAATGGAAAATCAGTTGAAGATCAAAGAAACAATGGGCCCAAAAGGGTGGAAGTCACATCTGGGCTGGGTAAAAGGGAGCCAACAGGAGGACTTTGCTGGATAAAGTCTCCAATCTGGACAGAACCTGAAGCAACCTCTGAACTGGAGAGAAGAGATCAAGAAACCTCCATTGACCCCATTTCAGCTGAAGCATCCACTTAGTGTCCTGAATGGGGTGGATGGGAGCCATGTAACCCAGAAGCTGCCAATTCCATGCTGACACACAGAGATCCACCTCAGGCCAACCAAATGTGTCACAAAGACAATGGAAGGATGCAATGGAAGGACGGGGGAGCCGGTCGGCCGAGCGGACAGCACACTGGACTTGTGATCCTGTGGTCCCGGGTTCGATCCCGGGTGCCGACGAGAAACAATGGGCAGAGCTAGGTAACAGGGGCACCCTATGCCCCTGTTACCTAGCAGTAAAATAGGTACCTGGGTGTTAGTCAGCTGTCACAGGCTGCTTCCTGCGGGTGGAGGCCTGGTCGAGGACCGGGCCGCGGGGACACTAAAGCCCCGAAATCATCTCAAGATAACCTCAAGAATCATCTCAAGATAACCATTGTAGACAGTCTACTCTTCAGCGATGGGCTGAAAGCAAGAGAAACTGGAAGAAAGAGGGAAAGTGTAGGAAATGTAATTTAAATAAGTGTAGGAAAACAGAGTAAAGGTAATATCATATGATGTGCAGAAGCAGAAAAAAAGTGAAAATTCAAGTGATACAGTACTTAGATTATTTGAATAATTGTGTAAAGGCTGTTTGTTAGCAGAATGGTTAAGGCATCAGTGAAATTCTTGTGGCGAGTGCCTTTATCACACTAAACATTACCTTTATAAATGTTTATTGCATTTTGTATACATGTATAATGTCGGGGGGGGAATACTGAAGTCATACAATGGTATTGAATGTGCATCCCTGCACACCCCAACCATATGTGGGTTCAGTCCCATTGAACAGCCTCATTATTTTCTAAAGATACAGTACATCATAATCTTGTGATTATAATGGTAACAGAGTCCCTTTCATGTGGACTCCATCTCATGTTGACCTACAAATGCATGATAGAGTTAATGAGTTAGCCAAAGAATCGATCTTTAAAGGAGTTGATTATAACCTTGAATTGCCTACAAGCAGTCTGAGAACAATTATACAACAAGTTACAAAACCTTGTGAGGTTGAATCTACTCTTGTAATTCCATCTATCATCATACTACTGTCATGCAAGAGGAGCCACACATCTATGGATCATCCAATAAAATTAGCAGACTTCTAGATGTTACTACTGCTCGGCTTAGACTCGGTTACAAGTATCTCTGGGAATTCTCATTATCTGCTGATGTAGACCTGACCAAATGTAAACTGTCAACAAAATTATTTGCACACCCTCCGTCACTATGTGATGGAGTGCAAAAAGATACAGGAATTCAGATACAATTCCATAACAAATGTTCCAAAGATGTGTAAATATTTAATTGAAAATGATCTATTACTAGAAATCTTAGCCAAATATCCCTAGTTTGCTAACTGTAGGTAGTAACTAAGTGATTGTAAGCTATCCACCGCTGCCCACTGGATGGGGGGCGGTGTACCTATCCACCGCTGCCCACTGGATGGGGGGCGGTGTAACCTATCCACCGCTGCCCACTGGATGGGGGGCGGTGTAACCTATCCACCGCTGCCCACTGGATGGGGGGGCGGTGTACCTATCCACCGCTGCCCACTGGATGGGGGGCGGTGTAACCTATCCACCGCTGCCCACTGGATGGGGGGCGGTGTAACCTATCCACTGCTGCCCACTGGATGGGGGGCGGTGTACCTATCCACCGCTGCCCACTGGATGGGGGGCGGTGCGCAGGATAAACATATTAATTGTAACACTAGCTCTCCACATGTCAGTTGCTTAAATTAAAAACTATACTTGTGGTCAATCTCGAATGTATTGTTGATATGACGATGGGCATTGAATTTTGTAACTAGCTCATCAAGACTGTAACTTGCTTAGCTAAATTAATTTTGGGGTTCAGTCCCTGAGCCCATTATGTGCCTCTGTAACTCTTTCCACTATTGCCCACAAGATGGGTATGGGGTGCATAATAAAGGTGCTTAACTGACATTGTATAGAGCTTTTAGTTTGTGTAAAACTGTATATAATGTGAGGGTGTTTGTGGTGTACACTTAACACATCATTAAGTGGAGGCTAAGAATGGTAAGTTAGCAGTAGCTGTACAGTAGGTGACATTTTAAATGCACACTTAAATACATGCTCTTGCAGGTTATGGGCTCAATTCTGAAATTTGAGCGCAAAGATGTTTGGGATATGTGCTGGGCTCAGGACAACCCGGAGTTGTTTGCCATGATGGAGAAGACACGCATGTACGTCTTCCGTAACATGGATCCAGAGGAGCCTGTTGCCAGTTCTGGTTATCTCTGCAGTTTCCAGGTAAACATTCTCTTGCCTCTTAGTCAGTCATACCTGGCACACTACTTATCTCTTTCACCATTAACATTTTCATCATTTTTCTTTTTTACAGTTATGGATGGAATTGGCTTCAATAATCTCTTTCCACAGTGCATTCTACTTGTTCACCTCCCGTACAGGGAACAAGAGACTTCCTTGCAAGTCTTGGGCTCAATTGCATGTCCCAGCTTCCATCGACTTACTCTTGTTCTACCGCTTTTTAATTTAAATAAGCCTTTAAACTGGCTATTACAAAAGGCTGTTACAAACATGTAATAGATTTTGCTTCATATTTGCTGTATTTTAGTTTTTGCTTCATATTTGCTGTATTTTAGTTTTTGCTTCATATTTGATATATTTTAGTTTTTGCTTCATATTTGCTGTATTTTAGTTTTGCTTAATATTTTATATATTTTAGCTTGTGTAATATCTTGAGAACACAGATGTGTTTTGGCTTGAAACTTTAACTCTTGTGTGTATAGGTGATGGTGGATATATCAGTGGACAATCGTCCACCTTGATGGTGAATATGATGGTGGACAATCGTCCACCTTGATGGTGAATATGATGGTGGACAATCGTCCACCTTGATGGTGAATATGATGGTGGACAATCGACTTGATAATGGTCGAGGACAGACCGAAACATCGTTGTCTCCTCATCTTCTGGTGTGTAGTTTGGTCATGATATCTTCAACCACGTTATTGTGACTCGTCGTCTACATGTGGATATATGTGTTTCAGGACCTGGAGATTCGTGCGGTACTTCTGGATGAAGTGATGCGTGAACCTGAGTCGCCCACCATGGACCACTTGCTTACCTTAGAGGTCAAGAGTCTCAGGGATACTAGAGACCTGTTAGAGAAGGTGTCTATTAAGGATGCTGCAGCATTTATTGATGAAAATCCTCACCCAAGACTATGGTAATTATTACTATACAAGTACTGCATTGCACTGTACCTATAGGGATTTATATATGCTGGAACTAAGGGATTTACATATTTTCTAGGGTAATTTATGTATAGTATGTATACTGTAGGTTGATTTACTTATTCTGTAACTAAGGTGATTTGCATATACAGTACTATAATTAGTGATTTATGTATATGTACTTTAACATGGTGCTGACTATTTTTTGTGTGTGTTCTTTCTGGAGGGAACTCCTTGTGGCTCCCAGAAGCCACACTCTTCCTGAGATTGATTCATACCAGAAGATCACATCAGTCACAAAGAGTTGTGCTGTGTTTGGCTTACTGGATACTTGACACTATTGGCATCCTCATAAGATGTGCAAGTAACAATCTGACACCTTGACAGAAAAAGCCTCCAGAAAGTCAACATAGCTTTACAGCAACTGGAGGGGTGCTTTATAGCAACCTTATAGCTTTATAGGAGGATGCACAAAAATAAAGGCTCAAAAACTGCCAGCACGGAACAAGGGGTTCGCTCAAATGAGCTCGAGATTCATTAGTACTGATCACCACCACCACCAGGTGGCCCGGCCCTGGCTCCCAGCTGGCTCCCCAAGTCAGTTCTGTACTCCTGCTAGTATTTACACCTTCACACGTGCTAGTGTTGCTTCCGATCACAGCAGCTTGCGGGCAAGCCCCAAAGTTTCAAACTAAGTGCCGGCTGTCCTTGCACTTGGTTGTCCTGTGGGAACCATTTACTTTAATGTATTCTTTCCTGTTAAATATGGACTTCAATTGTGTGTTTTGATTGCAGCTTCTTGTGTTGGGTTTGGCTCTTTGGATGTTTTGAGCTGCATGTACCCTGGGCTCTCTTACCTGTATGCCCACCAATGCTGCCCTTGCACAGGCAGAGCTTTCCCTCTCTGATGTGTTCAGGAGTTCGTCCATGTGAGATCTCTCCACCAGGTTGGGGGCCTTTCCTTGGACTATTCAGGAATTTTGAATTGCTCTGTTTGGGCCCTTTGTTAGGGGTGTTCCTTGGCTTTATTGGGGTGCACTGGGTGTCGCTCGTTTACATGGTACGCCGTGGTCGCTCAGCGTGCCACGTTCTTTAATGATGCTGAGGCATGCTTCCCTGTTTACATATTGGGCCACAGCTATTATATTATTTGTTATTTCCTGGAGGGTTTATTTGCCTTATCTTCGTAGTTGGTCGGCATGTGATGGCTTCCCAACATATTCAGTGCCACACTTTGTTGCTTGCTGCTTTCCGGTATGCAAGCAATTTATTTTCCTTAAATAGATGGACATTCCCGTTGCTTTTATCATAATGTCTGTTGGTTTCTGGAGTACTTTCACCCTTCTGTGGGTGCTGTTTGTCAACTTTGGACCTGTGTGCTGGTTGAGCCACCTCGGACCATGGACAATATCGCAGCAGCATCGTTGTGCGACCGTGCTTTGTGCTAAAGGATGGTTTATGCACTGCTTACCCTGATGTGCATGCTGCATGCTCTCTACTTTTTAGTGGGTAGTTTTATGAGAGACTCATCTTGACAACTTGAGCCAAGTTTCAAGCAGCCTTCTCTACCTGTGCAGTTTGGGGTTCAGTACTGGCGACTCATGAGGTGGGCAGCTGGCTTGGACCCTGGGGAGCCAGATTCACCAAGCAGTTACGCAAGTACTTATGAACGTTTACATCTTTTCTCAATCTTTGGATTACATTTATTAAACAGTTTACAAGCATGAAAACTTCCCAATCAACTGTTGTTATTCTTATAAACAGTTTTCTGGTGCTTCGGAGCTCATTAACTGTTTAATAATTGTAAACAAAGCCGCCAGAGATTGAGGAAAGATGTACAGGTTCGTAAGTGCTTGCGTAACTGCTTCGCGAATCTGGCCCCAGGTGATCTGGGCCACTAACTGATGGTGGTTTGGCACATTAAGGTTTGGAATTGTTGCCTGCAACAAAATCAGTTGACTTGGTTTGCCCAAGAGCTTATTTCCATTTTTTCAAGTGATCACATGTTTTGATGTGCTTAAGCTTTCTGGTGGGTTATTTGCTCATTCTTGGATAGATCTCTGATACCCGAGGTGCCCTCGCCTTGAGAATATTTGAGAATACACTATTGGTCCCAGCCCAACATGCTTATTGTTTTGTACAGTCCCCCCTCACATTCCATCTTTGCTGTGACCGTATAAAATGTTGCAACTGTAATACACGTCGGTGCTATACTTGTCATCCAGAAATGACAGTGCCTATAGCCAGTGTGGATGAATGTACAAAATATGGATTGTTGCACCCAAAAAAAGATTACAGTTTGTACTATTAATTTTGTAGAGGGTAAGAGAAAGAAGGCATCCACCAACTCTAAATTTGCCTAGGCTTTGTACATCACACACATGCTAAATTAGGCTTTAACTGGCAGATATTATGCATAGGATTGCTTATTTAGGCTTTGGATGAGTTTGCTTCTGATACCTATAGCTACTATGGTACCTAAAACTACCATAGTAGCTGTAGGTACTATCATTTTGGGAGGATAAGTTGGGTACGTGACAACTGCTCAATGAACTCATGACCTTAAAGATTATTTCATGATTTATTGACTCATTTGCTCAAATTTCCCTTCAAGGCGTTTGCTTGCTGAAGCTGCTCTAGAAAAGCAAGACCTCAAGAATGCAGAAGCGGCCTTTGTCCGATGCAAGGATTATCCGGGAATACAACTAGTCAAACGCATCTCCAACATCCAGAATGAAACGCTACGTAAAGCAGAAGTAGCAGCATATTTTAAAGATTTTGATGAAGCAGAGAAGCTGTATTTAGAGGTAGACCGAAGGTAAACTAAACAGTAAGATTAAGCAGCAGGTTGTATGGAAAGTCTCGGTGAGAGGTTAAAATGTAAGTGGTTGGCTTTCAAATAACAACAATATTTACTTGTATTTGACGGCATGTAAGATCCACCTAATTTACAAAGATTTTGTCGGAGAAAACATGATTTAGTGCATTTCTGGGATAGCCTCCTGTGGCTCCCGGAAGCTATACACTGATATGATTCCAACCTACTAGGTCACATCAGTTGTGGAGTTCTTAGGCCTACTGGAGACCAGGGCCTGAACCTGGCTCCGTCGTAGGGAGCGGTGAGATTTCACCACCTCACCAGAGCAAGGCATCCAGAAAGTCAGCGAGTTAAAACAAACCACTGCTGGCAACCTGTCCTCAGACCAGCCCATTCCATCCAGCATTTGACTCCAAAGACGCATTCATAAATTTTAACATGCTGCTCATTCAAAACAGGAATTTTCACACATAAATTACTGTAATATTATTTTATATTACTGTACCATATTGTACTTATTTAGGCACTGGTTAGGTTAGGTTAGGTGTTTAGGTTCTGTTGGCGATTATTTGTATTTGTAATACTTGGGTGAAGCATTTATAGCATTGTGGTTCGAACAAAATTCGTCAGTGAAGCACTTGTTCTGGAAGTGTTTGAAAGTTGAGTCGTGTGTATACCTTTTTCATTCATAAACAGGGGGTTTGGCGGGTACATGGAATGGACTTTGGGTATTTGTTTGGAGGATGGGCTGCTGCTGGGTTAAAAAAAACTAAAGCCTCACAACTCGCGTAATGAACTCCGAACTATGTAAACAAATGATCGAATCTCTTGAAACTAGAGTGAGCTCATTCACCCCACCTCCTCCACTTGTTTTGGGGGGGAAGGAGGGAAGGAAGGGGCTCACCACCTTCAGGGGTGGTGAGTGCAGCTTCCGGGGTTTGAGAAATCTGATATAGGCCTGTGGGTTTCATTCGGCTTTTGAGTGTTTTCTTGTTCCAACTGAGCAGGGGTCTCCTTTTGCAAGGAGAAGGGTTTTCATATTCCCCTTCTGTATGAGTATGATTTGGGTGTGGCTCCCCCCAGAGCTTAGTTCTGTGTGCCTTTGGGCCCATTGAGATCAGGAAGGATGATCTCGACTGGCCCAAAGGTCTTGACCTTCCTCTTGGGTCCCTCTTTCGACGGCTTGGGAGATTCTCGTCACATACCTCCTGAAAGACATGGATTATGTCTGCTTGATGGAAAACAATCAGTCACACAGTGTGTGACTGGTTGTTTGTGTGCCACAGCATGTAGTGTGTGTGTACCACAGCGTGTGGTGTTTGTGTACCACAGCGTGTGGTGTTTGTGTACCACAGCGTGTGACTGGTTGTGTACCACAGTGTGTGATGTTTGTGTACCACAGCGTGTGACTGGTTGTGTACCACAGTGTGTGGTGTTTGTGTACCACAGCGTGTGACTGGTTGTGTACCACAGTGTGTGGTGTTTGTGTACCACAGCGTGTGACTGGTTGTGTACCACAGCGTGTGGTGTTTGTGTACCACAGTGTGTGACTGGGTATTTGCATGCTATTATCTAGTGCTCTCCGCCAGCCTACCAGAAATATATGATTTAGATCCACAACCAGTTCCTATACTGGTATGTCATATATAATACACTTCTCCAACTGGTTTTTCTTTTACAGAGATATTGCCATATCTCTGCGGCGCAAATTAGGCGACTGGTTCCGTGTGGTTCAGCTCCTTAAATCTGGATCATCTGGAGATGACTTACAAATGGAAGAAGCCCTGAATAACATTGGTCATTATTATGCTGATAGACATAAATGGTAAGTGTTTATCCTCTATTACATCACAAGGAAGAATGACAATGAATCAACATATTGCTATGGGAACTGTCACTGATAAGATTACTCATTTGAATTTTTGTTCATGTTTCTGATTTTTTTCTGTTGACTTGAGCCTCATATGCAACAATCCTTCCCATTCTTCTTAAAATGGTATCCATCATTGATGCTATAGGGAGATTGGGGGTGAGTGGGAAGTGGGGAAAGGTGGGGAAAATGATGGGAGATGGGAGGGAAGAGAGGGGAAAGGGTGGAGGGGAAGTGAAGATGGATAAAAAGGGGGATGAGGGGAGAGGGGGGGGGATGCTGGAAGAGGGGCAAAAGAAGAGTGGTGGAGTTTGAGAGAGACTATTCCTAGGCACCGCTGGGTACCCTTCCTAGTACTCTTTGAGAACAATTGTGCGTCAGTGTACAAGAACACTCACAAAACAGTTAGGTCTGTACTGAACTAGTAAGTACTAAATGCATAACTGTCAAACATGGCATCAGGCTCTTGTAGTAGAGTTGGTGTTATTCTCAATTCACAATCAGGGATCCACGGTTCAATTCCTGGGCAGGATAGATAGCTGGGCATGTTTCCTTTCATCTAATACACCTGTTTATCTAGCAAGGTACTAGACACTCCAGGGTACTAGCATGCCTCGAACACCATAGGGTACTAGCATAGTTTGGACACCCCAAGGTATTAACATACCTCGGACACCCTAGGGTACTAGCATAGTTTGGACACCCCAGGGTACTAACATACCTCAGACACCCTAGGGTACTAGCATAGTTTGGACACCCCAGGGTACTAACATACCTCAGACACCCTAGGGTACTAGCATAGTTTGGACACCCCAGGGTACTAACATACCACAAACACCCTGGGGAACTAGCATAGTTTGGACACCCCAGGGTACTAACATACCTCAGACACCCTAGGGTACTAGCATAGTTTGGACACCCTAGGGTACTAGCATAGTTTGGATGCCCCAGGGTACTAACATACCTCAGACACCCTAGGGTACTAGCATAGTTTGGACACCCTAGGGTACTAGTATAGTTTGGACGCCCCAGGGTACTAACATGCCTCAGACACCCTAGGGTACTAGCATAGTTTGGACACCCTAGGGGTACTAGTATAGTTTGGACACCCTGGGGTACTAGTTATTATAGACTGTGGGTTGGTTGGTGTTGTCGTCGTTGATCCTTCTCTATGGACAACCCAACCCACAACTCGGTAGAGTGCTTATACTAGGAGATCACCCTTGGCGCTTCTGGCTCTTGGAGAGGGGCTCAACGTCACACGTTTAGGGGATGCGGCTCCAACACTTAGCCTCGTTGTCACGTGCACACACCCACTCGAGCCGCTGTGACTCCCCACTCTCTCCTTATGAGATATGATCTCCTCAATCCCCTATGACTTACTAGTATTACCTCCTACCCTGTCCACAGCAGTGGTTCTTGGTTCTTTCTCTCTTTCTCTCTCCTTCTTTACTACCTCCTGGGAAGCCTCACTAGGACAAGGGCAAACACCAGCAAATTGTGATACATTTACTGGACAAAGCACATACACAATACATACACACATATAATAATAATGAATCCTATACTCTATACACACATATAATAATAATGAATCCTATACTCTATAATATTGCAATCAGGTTGCACTCCAACACCATCAGAACTCTATCATCAGCTTATCAAGTGGTATCCTATCTCCTGGTTCACCACCTGATACTATCAACCACCTCAAGTTGATCAAGTCTACATACACTGTTGCACCATCAGCAAGATAATGTATATATAGAAAATCAGCATTTGAATGCAATAACATATATCAGTATAAATGTTCATTGATACACAACAATGATCAATCGATCACTGTCAGTCCTGGAACGCATACATCTGTAGGTAATCCAGCCTACGACTGTAACTCTAAACTTCAGCGTAAAACACTCCTTGACATAAGAATGCAAACAACCACTCACCTCTCACTGCGTCTTGCACACTAATGACAACCAAACACTATCAACTCCCTACAAGTAATCCACCAGAACTCCCTTCCACCTCTGGACGTTCACTACCCTGATATCTCCAGGTTCTTCCGGGCTTCACTACCAGGA
This sequence comes from Procambarus clarkii, assembly GCF_040958095.1. Lineage (NCBI taxonomy): Eukaryota > Metazoa > Arthropoda > Malacostraca > Decapoda > Cambaridae > Procambarus > Procambarus clarkii. Next base: position 35,676,950 of record NC_091163.1, read on the forward strand.
TCCTCTGCAGCTTCTCCAGGCTGCTATCATGAAGTTTCCTTGAGTAACTACAGTGCTTCACCCTTCTGTTAGGTTCCGCCACAGCTCTCTTGGCTGCTACACCATGAAGTTTCCTCGAGCAACTATGGTGCTTCACCACCTCTACAGAAGCATGTGACACTCCTCTTCACCGCTTCTCCTCACAGCTCGAGGTCCTCTGCTCCACTACCTTGTAGTCTCATCAATTACTTCATCTATGCTGGCTTCGAAGTTCTCAGCAACTTCTTCCCCAAAGAACAAACCACAGATTATAAGGTCGAGGGCGCTTCTTCCTCTGACGAGGCTTGGTCAGGGCGCTCCACGGCCCACCATAATGCCTCCGGACGGCTTAATATTCACTAATTATCGTCCACGACTTGAGACCACACGTCCCCAGCTCGATTCCACAGCTGGTACGTCTGCACACTTCTCTTCTCTTCTCTTCGAGATATATCACTAGGGGTTCCCTTCTGACGGGAGCTCAACGGAGCGCAGCTTTTCCCCTGCGATGTCTGGCACTCAAGTGAGGTCAAGGTCCTCCGGCAGCGAGCCTCACGCCTCCAGCAAAATGTCCACATCTCCTCGCCAGTCATTTATCTGTTTTCTTCTTCATTGCCCATAATCTCAAACTGTTATACATATCCAAGCAACTATTTTACATATGGGTTATTACCTCAATACTTACTAGAACTTTTAGTTAGGTCAGGCTTGCTGAATAACTCTCAAGAAGGGAGACTCGTTTCTCCTGCAGGCTGAGATCATAACATAGTGTAGTTTTTATACCCCGGAGTACTAGCATAGTTTGGACACCCCAGAGAGTACTAGCATAGTTTGGACACCCCAGAGAGTACTAGCACAGTTTGGACACCCCAGAGAGTACTAGCACAGTTTGGACACCCCAGAGAGTACTAGCATAGTTTGGACACCCCAGAGAGTACTAGCATAGCTTGGACACCCCAGAAAGTACTAGCACAGTTTGGACACCCCAGAGAGTACTAGCACAGTTTGGACACCCCAGAGAGTACTAGCATAGTTTGGACACCCCAGAAAGTACTAGCACAGTTTGGACACCCCAGAGAGTACTAGCACAGTTTGGACACCCCAGAGAGTACTAGCATAGTTTGGACACCCCAGAAAGTACTAGCACAGTTTGGACACCCCAGAGAGTACTAGCACAGTTTGGACACCCCAGAGAGTACTAGCACAGTTTGGACACCCCAGAGAGTACTAGCACAGTTTGGACACCCCAGAGAGTACTAGCACAGTTTGGACACCCCAGAGAGTACTAGCATAGTTTGGACACCCCAGAGAGTACTAGCATAGTTTGGACACCCCAGAAAGTACTAGCACAGTTTGGACACCCCAGAGAGTACTAGCACAGTTTGGACACCCCAGAAAATACTGACACCCCAGAGAGTACTAGCATAGTTTGGACACCCCAGAGAGTACTAGCATAGTTTGGACACCCCAGAAAGTACTAGCACAGTTTGGACACCCCAGAGAGTACTAGCATAGTTTGGACACCCCAGAGAGTACTAGCATAGTTTGGACACCCCAGAGAGTACTAGCACAGTTTGGACACCCCAGAAAATACTGACACCCCAGAAAGTACTAGCACAGTTTGGACACCCCAGAAAGTACTAGCACAGTTTGGACACCCCAGAGAGTACTAGCACAGTTTGGACACCCCAGAGAGTACTAAAATAGTTTGGACACCCCAGAAAGTACTAGCACAGTTTGGACACCCCAGAAAGTACTAGCACAGTTTGGACACCCCAGAGAGTACTAGCACAGTTTGGACACCCCAGAGAGTACTAAAATAGTTTGGACACCCCAGAGAGTACTAGCATAGTTTGGACACCCAGAGAGTACTAGCATAGTTTGGACACCCCAGAAAGTACTAGCACAGTTTGGACACCCCAGAGAGTACTAGCATAGTTTGGACACCCCAGAGAGTACTAGCACAGTTTGGACACCCCAGAAAATACTGACACCCCAGAGAGTACTAGCATAGTTTGGACACCCCAGAGAGTACTAGCATAGTTTGGACACCCCAGAAAGTACTAGCACAGTTTGGACACCCCAGAAAGTACTAGCACAGTTTGGACACCCCAGAGAGTACTAGCACAGTTTGGACACCCCAGAGAGTACTAAAATAGTTTGGACACCCCAGAGAGTACTAGCATAGTTTGGACACCCCAGAAAGTACTAGCACAGTTTGGACACCCCAGAGAGTACTAGCATAGTTTGGACACCCCAGAAAGTACTAGCACAGTTTGGACACCCCAGAAAGTACTAGCACAGTTTGGACACCCCAGAGAGTACTAGCACAGTTTGGACACCCCAGAGAGTACTAAAATAGTTTGGACACCCCAGAAAGTGCTAGCATAGTTCATACACCCTAGGGTACTAGCATAGTTTGGATATCCTGGGTACTAGTATAGTTCTGACATCCCAGTGTAGTACCGTAGTTTGGATACCCCGGGATACTTCCGTAATTCGGACACCCCAGGGTACTAGGGGCACTAGCATAGTTTGGACATCCACAGGGCACTGACTGACTTTGGACACCCAAAGGACATTACGAATATTTGTCTACTCACAAACAGGCCACTGGCGTAGAATTAATTACCTCACAAATTTTCAGGGATGAGGCAGTAAAGCAGTTTGAGTTAGCACATAACCATGAAATGTTAGCTCAGTGCTACTATCAACTGGAAGATTTTGAGGCCATGGAGTCCCTTGTACGCTCGCTGCCTGACGACTCTCCTCTCCTTCCCTCCATCGCGGACATGTTTACAAGTGTCGGGATGTCACAGCAGGCTGTTGATGCCTACATGAAGGTAGATTAGACGTCTAATAACAGGTTGAGTACCGTAGTGAATTATGTATTAACTATTGTATTGTAAAAGAATATACCTCTGGACTCTTAAATAAATTCGTCGTAGAGATAATCTTCACGGTATGACAGTACTGTATATATTTTTCAGTGCAATTGTGTGAAGTCTGCTATTGATACATGTGTGGCCCTAAACCAGTGGCACGAAGCAGTAGAGTTAGCAAAACAGCACAACGTAACCGAGATAAGTGCATTGCTTGCTCGTTATGCATCGCATCTCTTGGAGAAAGGCAATCGTCTGCAAGCTATAGAACTGTTTCGGAAGGCTGATAAACTACTTGATGCTGCAAAATTGCTATATCAGGTAATGTATTTTAATTTATACAGTAAATTTTGTCTGTTCCCTCAATTCCAATAAATTTGTTTTCATTTTATTTGTTGCTGTTCCCAGCTGCTTTGCATGGCTCTATAAATATACATTATGTTCTTTGACTCGGAGTACTCTACTACAATAACTCTGTGGTTGTTGGGTCTCTGTCTTACAATGACTGTTGTTGCCCAGTGTTGCACTTTCTCCAGAGCAGCTATGTCCTTTTGAAAATGATTTCTCCATGCTTGGGTACAGTAATCCAAATGGGGGTTCACCAGAGATTTATAGAATTGAATCACTATCTTCTTTTCCTAAATTCAGCTTGAGGCCTGCTTTTGAGAAGTTGGCACTGGATCCATACATTTTACCTGAGGATCCAGTAGTAAATGTAACAGAGCCCAAACAAGAGAGTTTGGTGTCTTACAATTCTTCTGCAACTGGCAGAAGAATTCTTTCTGTGGGAAGGTCCGTCAGCTCCCTGGAGCTACCGAACTGATATTAGCTATATTAGTCTGGGGCTTCAGTCATACGGAGTTCTTGCCTACTGGGGACCACAAGCCAGAACCTGGTGCCCTCAGAGAGGCACAGGGAGCAATGGCCTATGAAACTCCCTTGTATGAGAGTACAATGACACCTCGGTTTACGAATGCCCCTCTTACAAGCTTTTTGGTTTACGATCCCAATTTGTTTGTAAAATCCAAATCAAGTTACGAACTTTGCCTCGGGTAACTTAGTTTGTTGATATGCGTATGGCCGACCTAGTACGTGGTAGCACGGCAACCGCACCTCAGTTTACCAGTGCCTCCCGCCTAGTGACATTCGCACCTGAATTCTTTGTAAACAATTTCAGTGTTTTTTTTATTTTGGGTATTTGAACATGAAAGTTACTATTATATATCTCATCATGGGTCCAAGAAAGCCAGTGATAAGGTTCAAGCCAAGAAAACCCTTGTGAGAATGTGGAAAATGGAGAAAAACATCTGGCTGGAGAAAATTGTGACCTGAATGTGTTTCAGAACTAGACTGTGAGGGGTTTGAGCCTGGACCTGAAGTGCCTATTATTGAGGAAATTGTTAATCTGGAATGGAAATTGGGCTTGGAGTTGGATGGTGCTGATGTGGAGTAGTTGGTGGAGGAATACTGCGAAGAACTGACCACCGAAGAACTCCAAGCCCTTCACTATGAGCAGCAACAAGAGGCAGGTGAGAAAATGTCTTCAGGGGAAGAGGAGGCAGTACAGAATGTCCCTTCCTCAACAATTAAGAAGTGGTGTAGACTATGAGAAGAAATGCAAACTTTTGTTGAAACAATTCACCCAGAGCAAGCTGTAGTAGGCAGTTGCCTTAAAACCTTTTCAATGACACTGATGCCTCACTACAGACAGATGTTAAAATGTAGGGAAAACAAGTCTCTATGGAAAGGTTCTTAGTGAGACAAACAAGCAGTGAGCCACAACCAGGTCCTAGTGGTATGCAGGCAAAACATAGGAGAGAGAGAGAGTGCCCCAGAAAAGTCATCACTGCCTGATGTTATAATGGAAGGGAACTCCCCTTCCAAACAGTAACACCTCTCCTCCTCTCCCCTCCTCACCGTTTTCCATACGCCAGCAAGAGTCATCAATAATGGTAAGCAATAACTTGTACATACTTTAGTACTAGAGATTTGGGTGAATTAGGTATAAAATTTACTTTGAAGTTAATATTTTTGGGAGTGTGGAACGGATTAATTCAATTTACATTATTTCTTATGGGAAAATTCGCTTTGGTTTACGAATTTTCTGGTTACGAATAGTCTCTGGGAACGGATTAAATTCGTAAGCTGAAACACCACTGTGCTGTATATTCATGTCTGCCATTGACCAGGGTTGGGCACCCAGAAAGGTAGGCACCCCCAAAACGGACCCCTTCTGGTAGAAAAATTGCAACCCGAGACCGAACAGAGGCTAGAAACTCCCCCGAAGAAAAACAAGATAACAAGCAACATGTCACTACACCAGATGCCGCTCGTTTGCGTCGCCCCCCTTCCCCCCCCCCCCCACTTTCCATGCCACTGAGCCGACTGCTAGTTTGTCGACTGAAGCCGGCTTTGATGGTTGTCTACTCTGGTCTCGATTGCCTGACAGGATTTTCACCCGAGCAATGATGCCTGCTGTGTTTTGGAGCGGTGGCTCTAAAATTCCTTGTTTTCAGAGTCAGGGCAGGGTTTAGCTGGGGATGAGACTTGGGCGACTCTGGGATTGCCACATTTGATGTGAGGCATTTGAACCTGTTCCTCCTGTCGAGGCTTCTGGGTCCTTCCAGTGGGCTCTTCTTCATTGATGCCTTTCCCTTGGACTCTGCCTTTCTTTTAAGGCTGGAGGGCATTGAGGACGGCTCTGCCCTGGAACCTGGTTTGGAGGCTTCTGGGGCTGGGGGGAAGTCAGTCTGGGGCGCTTCGGCACTTTTTGATCCTGTCTGGGCCTTGGTGCCTTCGGGGCAGGGTCTGCTGTTGCAAGGTTGGGGTTTTCGTATCGTCCTTCCTTGTACGAGTTTGATATGGGTTCGGCTGCCCCACCCCTGGGTATATTTCCGGGTTCCCTTGGGTTCCGCAGCTTCGTCCTTCCGGAGGTTTTCTACTTCTCGTATTTCCCCTTCAGAGGCTCAAGAGGCCCTCAGTGCCTACCTCCTGCGAGGTCTGGATTTTGCCTTGGTGACGGACCCGATCTCTTTTGAGTTCGAGTGTTCTTCTCCGTATTGGGTGCATTATGAGGTTCCTGTGTCTTCTTGGCTTGCAGACTGCTCTTTCTTTTTGCTGGGGGCATGGCATGAGTTCTGTCATACCCGCATGCTTGACTGGTGAGAGCTCACTATGGTGTTGCAGGTTTACTTTGCCTTTAAGCATCTTAATGCGTGCTTGAACGCCCCTGTGCTTCCTCATGAGGTTGGTGTGCTCCAGTTGTATGTCCAGGTCCCTTCCATTTCAGCTTCTTTGGTTGCCAAGGATCTTTATGCTCGTTGGCATTTGGCCTCAGTCCTTCGCTTCTTTTTCCCTTTTCGAGCTCTCTTTGGACTGGCTTGTGGAGGATGTGGAGGCGTCAAGTGCCAGGCTGTGGTCTGCCGCGTTGACCTCGGCGGCGTTGTTTAAACTGTGTGCACCTATCCTCCTGGAGGCAGTGTGTGTCTGTTTTATGCCTCTCGCCTCGCGTGATGGCAGGCCGTCCTCGTGCTCTCTGTTGGTTCTGCTTGGGCCCTGGCTCATAGGTTTTTGTCTCCGGTTTGTTCACAGCTTGCATTGGGGATGGATATCACTTCTACTCTGTTTCGTAAGCTTTTTCATGTGTTTTTCCACCTCCGGCCTGCTCATGCGCTGCCTGAACCATGCTGGTTCTTTTCACCGGGTGCTTTCCTTTCCCTCTTCTTCTCGGTTTGTGGTGGCCCCTTCGGTCCAAGACTGCTTTCAGAAGCCGTTGTTTTTGTTGGCTTTGGCCTCTGGGGGTGGGGTCGGGGAGCTTCATGCTCTCCTCGGGTGTAGGGGCTTTGCTCTTTTGGTCCTGGTGGACGTTTTGTTCGCTTACAGCCGTCTCTTTCTTTTCTGGCGAAGAATGAGACTTCGGGTTCCGGAGGGGTCCGTGGGTTATTGATGCTTGGTTGATCAGGCCGGGGGTGCATCATGTGATGTGACCGGTTGCTGCTTTACGTTGTTACCTGCGCACCTCGGCTTCTGTGTCCGGGGGCGCACTGTGGGTTGATCCAGTATCCCTCGTTCACTGTTCCAGGGCTCGGGTCTCTCGGGTCGTCCTCAGGGTTATCCAGTCTAACCAACCTGTGGTCTACCTTCACGCCCATGATGATCGGAAGTTCACAGTTCTTGCTGCTGTGTTTGGGAACATGTCTTGGGCTGACATTCGGGCATGGCTGCTTGTTACCTGGTGAATGTTCTTCATCGTCACCAAGTTACTCCTCTCATCCAAGACGTGGATTTCTAGCCTTGTCACCCCATGGGTTAGCTGCTACATTTTTGTTCCTTTATTAATCTACTTCTTTCTTTCTGACCAAAGGCACTTTTCTCTCTGAGGCACCATTGGGAATATGCACCGAGGAACAACTGAGGGCCGGCCCAGAAATCAAGCTTTGAATGTAATGACACTCCCATTTCTGACAGTCTCAGACGTTCCCCATAGCCACCCCTTCTTTCCCATGGGGGACTGGATGAATTTTAGGAGAGGCTCACACGTGAGGTGGTCAGGCAGGCTAGACATTCCCCTAAATTACCTGAACTGCCACTTCAAGCAATTTGGCAGGTCATATTCCAGGGAAAAATTTGGATTAAGGACCTGTTCGAAACGCTGTGCGCGCTAGTGGCTTGACAAGAATGTAAGAACTCTTGTACTGTATATATAAATAAAATAAAAAAATCATTCAATGCTTGATATTTATCAATAAACCTTGTATAAACTGTGATTGTCATATTTAGATTGCGGAGGAAGAAGGAAAGAAGAAAGCCCGTCCATTACGTGTAAAGAAACTGTATCTGCTTGCTGCCCAGCTGGTTCAGGAACACAATTCAAGAATGAAACAAACTATGAAAGAAGGTAAGATTGATACAAATATTAATTAGTGTTTTATTGGCGGGATCTCTCGATAGCTTCCTCAGCCTGTTCAGGGATCTTCATCATGTCTTAGCTCTTCACACCAGGCCTCTGTGGTCAGTTGATTTCCTACTAGATTCCAGGACAAGAATCAAGCTCGTTCTGAGGTCAGGAAAGCTTTGGGTCAGAGAAACACTCAGAAACAACAAAATACAAAAAAAAAAGCATATTCACAGCAAAACAAATGGCTGCTTTCAGGATACAGTATTAGGCAGACCTAGAAAGCATGGCAAATGATCATTGCTATGATAAATACCTTAATTGTGACAAGACCGCCACTAGATGGCAGGCAGGTCACCCGTGGCACCAACCAGCCCACTTCCTCATTCTTCTGTTTATGGCCACACGCTCCACTTCTGCCTTTGTGGGGCCTGTCAACTGCCTCTTTTTTTTTCAGCTAAATTGTGTTGACTTCCTCTGGAATGATTGTTTTCTTGTGGGGCGTTGCTTTGTTTCATTTAGTACTTCATGATTGTGTGTATGGTGGTCACATTGTTTGTGCCCGAGCATTCCGTGTCACTCCAACTAGGGCCAGAGCAGAGTATCTACCCTGGGATCAACTTGCATTTCCCAATATCCCACCACAGACACCTACTCTGAGGAGTTGTAAGCTTTCTCCTCTATAATACATTTTGTTTTCAGGTGATGCATCAGACTTGTTCTTCTCTGAGCAACCTGTTGATGGAGAGAGGCAGTTTAGTACAAAAATGTAATCAAACAGTGAACATAATTAAATGGTCTTTTCTAGTGGACAATTCATTAGCTCCATGAGCTATATTTCAGGTGGAGCAGGAGATGCTTTTTCACCCACAGGGACCACCTACCCTCCGAAACCGTAACTACCAAAACTTGTTGAGTTTTAAAATATATCTGGAAAAGATCAAAGCAAATGAGGGACCTTCAACAAGCTGCCGGCTTCCTGTCTTCATCGAGGCCACTAGTTTTAGTGGCCCTCGGGTAAATCGGGTAAATTTCTGGGGCTGTCAATCCTAAGGGAATCACGCTAGACCTCTGAGGGCCATCTGACTCCTGAGCCTACTGAAGGACAGGACCTGGCTGCCTCCACGAGGGGAGCTTGCAGATCACAGGTCAACTCAAGGCCTAGAAAAAGTGAACATCATAAAGCAAAAGTGCAAGAAAACAAACAACTGCCTGAATTAAATGATGAACATTTACCTGAATTTACCTGAGGGCCACTAATACTAGTGGCCCTCAGAGTGGCTTATCGAGGCCACTAATGCTAGTGGCCTCGATAAGGACAGGAAGCCCACAGCTTGTCAAAGGTCCCCCCATTTGCCCTGATGATCTTTTCCAGCTGAATTTTAAAACCCAGCAGAGATTTTGCATTTACGGCTTTGGCACGTAGGCGGTTCCACGGGTTTATAATCCTGTAGGTAAAAGAACCTCCAGTTTTGTGTCCTGCATGCATGTAATGAGGCAACAAGTCATTGCTGGGATGTTAACACACTGTAACGACGGGGAATAGCTTATACAGCACATACGTGCAATAATAAAAATAAACAAAACCTCCTCACTTCTTTACAGTACATGTACGATATTAAAAATTAGGAATGCCGAACAAATGTAAATTATAAAGATACGCCTCTAACACAAGAGGAAACGCTCAATGGTACAATTATTTGTAATTCACGGGACTTAAACTAACAGTGTGCATGCATTACACCTATTAAAAGACACGGGTGAATGGGTCATAATGCAACATGAAATAATTTCTCACTCACCAGATTGACTACTGTACTACACTGTACGACTGTATTGACTACTGTACTACACTGTACGACTGTACTAACCCGGGGTGTGGGCGCCACACCCCGGGCTAGTATAAGAAATATTGTGGGAACAACCGTGGACATCTTCAAGAGAAAACTAAATAGTTTTCTTCAAGAAGTACCAGACCACCCAGGGTGTGGTGGATATGTGGGTCTGCAGGCCGCTCCAAGCAACAGCCTGTTGGACCAAGCTCTCACAAGTCAAGGCCGGGCTTGGGGAGTAGAAGAACTCCCGGAACCATATCAAGCAGGTACACGAGCACATCCGACACACATCCTGACTCCAAGTCAGGATCCTCTCTGTCCTCGTGGGGGGTGCAGGGACACTACTCCCACAAAACGTGCAGGAAAAACTTACACACACACGAGGCATAAACATTTACAAATACACAATTCAACATCTGTACTTAGAAACACTGACAAATGAAACATAAAAATTAACACAAATAAAGCAAACTGATACTTTAAGAGAAAACATTTAGATTAATGACAAACGCTAGACTTTATATACCAGTTATTTCATTCCTCTCTGTCTCTCATATGATTTCCATGCTCCATTGTTATTACTCTAAATGTTTTCTCTTAGTGGCTCACTAGCACAGGAAGGTTATACCTCATGTTGATGGAGATACTACACGATTTACTGTGACGTGTTTTATAAACAAATTCACAGTTTGAATTTGTAAGTATATTGTGTGAATAATTACTGTATGCAGGCGATGAGTCACAATAACGTGGCTAAAGTATGTTGACCAGACCACACACTAGAAGGTGAAGGGACGACGACGTTTCGGTCCATCCTGGACCATTCTCAAGTCGATTCAGAATGACTTGAGAATGGTCCAGGACGGACCGAAACGTCGTCGTCCCTTCACCGTCTAGTGTGTGGTCTGGTCAACAATAATTACTGTATGTTCATTCTCTGAAATTAAAACCAAGCATATCTTTCAGCGAGTGGGAGTCGAAGTGCAGCCTTAATGGTCTCTTTGACGAAGGAAGCGCACTTCCTGCCGACCTCCCAGGGAGGCAACACTCAGGCCAACATGCTGGACAATCCCTGGAAAGGAGCAGAAGCTTATCACTTCTTCCTCTTAGCTCAACGACAGCTATATGAAGGCCAGTTTTTAAGATTATTCAGTATTTCTATGGTATTCTTATCTGTCATTATTGCTGTAGCATTATCCTCAACTCCTCTCCAACTCGTGTATAGCAATATACAGCACTTGCAGGAGTACTTGAAGTGTTTTGCAACCCCTTCGTCACAAAGTTGGTTGTTATTGAAAATTCAAACATTATATTAATGGTCATCATCGTTGATTATTGCCATCTTAGGTTTACTGTGCACCCCATGCTCATCCTGTGAGTGAGAGTTTTACTGTGCACACCATACTCATCCTGTGAGTGATAGTTTACTGTGCACCCCATACTCATCCTGTGAGTGATAGTTTACTGTGCACACCATACTCATCCTGTGAGTAATAGTTTACTGTGCACCCCATACTCATCCTGTGAGTGATAGTTTACTGCACACCTCATACTCATTCTGTGAGTGATAGTTTACTGTGCACTACATACTCATCCTGTGAGTGATAGTTTACTATGCACCTCATACTCATCCTGTGAGTGGTAGTTTACTGTGCACTACATACTCATCCTGTGAGCGATAGTTTACTGTGCACTACATACTTTATGCTGTGAACAGTAGCACAAAAAAACGATTACAAAAGTAGACGACGACGTTTCGGTCTGTCCTGGACCATTATCAAGTCGATTTTCTTGACTTATCACAGTCGACTCGCTGATGGTCCAGGACGGACCGAAACGTGGTCGTCTACTCCTGGTGTGTGGTTTGGTCATCATATCTGCAGCCACACTATTGTGACTCATTGGCTGCATACTTGTCCAAATCTTTCATTTACAAAATGTTTTTGTATCCTCTGTAGGTTACGTTGATGCCGCCATGAAGACATGCCTACATTTGAGAGAATATGAGGGACTCGTTGATCCAGAAGACATCTATGCCCTTCTGGGTTTGGCCTCGTGTGCTAATAGAGCATTTGCAACATGTTCCCGAGCTTTTATAAAGTTGGAGGCTCTTACGGAGGTAATGTGGACTTAGAAACATGTTTATTTTGGAGGGCTCCTCTGGTGGCTCTCTGTTGCTAGCTACCTGGATCGCTCCACCAAATTAAATCTACGCCAGGCCTTTGTGAGTCATTGTAAGCCTACTGGGGACCATAGGTGAAGACTTGGCTCCTTCTATTGAGGCACAGGAAGCTGATTATATGAGATGGCTCAGACTAAGATAAGGCCAAAATAGGCAATAGCAAGGTAAACATAATGCAGAAAACAAGACCACACAATTATCCACACAGTCATGAGGGGGTTTACCCACTAGTAGCAGCTGCATGCCACCTGGTGGCCACACACCCAACCACTAGATACACCTGGCCATATTGTCAGTCATTAAGCCTGGTATGATATGTCAACACATTGCCTCTCCCACTCATTATTCTGCTAGCACCCACAAGTCCCAGTTTTCTGATGAGTGAAAGCTATTGTTTATACTCCGTCTTGCAGTGTCCCAATTGCTTGTGTTCTCATTCTTTATTTTAGTACAGTATTTGCTTCACATGTTTCTCTACTCACCTAATTGTGCTTGCAAGGACTGAGCTTTGTCTCGTTGGTCCCGCCTCTCAACTGTCAATCAACTGGAGGCCTGACAACTTCTATGCGTGACTTCTTGTGTAGGTTCTTACCTGTACACCCTGAACTGCACATGTCTAGAGTTAACTTTACTGGGTGCTTGCTGGTGTTGACTTTAGGAGGCCTGGTCGACGACCGGGCCGTGGGGACGCTAAGCCCCAGAAGCACCTCAAGGTAAGGCTACGACCAGCTAGGGGTTACCTTCCCTGGTGAGTTGAGGTGGTTCGTCTGTATCTCTGTGTGCAGTGCAGCCCTCCTCTGCACCAGTGCACCAGTGGTTCACCAGTGGCTCCCTGATTCCTGCCCTGCCTCAGTGTTCACCAGTGGCTCCCTGATTCCTGCCCTGCCTCAGTGTTCACCAGTGGCTCCCTGATTCCTGCCCTGCCTCAGTGTTCACCAGTGGCTCCCTGATTCCTGCCCTGCCTCAGTGTTCACCAGTGGCTCCCTGATTCCTGCCCTGCCTCAGTGTTCACCAGAGGGTTGTTCACCAGTGCAGAACTGACCAGGTGGGGTAACTGGCTTTGGGAAGGTAATGGGCTGCCAGGTAGTGGCAATCAGCATTTGCAAGTTTCGAGCTAGATTGAGTTAAACTCTTGTTCTGTGTGAATCCTTTGCAGAGTTGTTTGGCGGTTTTGAGGCTTTGTTTTCTTTGAATCCAGCAGTTGTCTGTAAAGCTTCACTGATTTTCTGCATGCCAGGATGACAATTCACCATCCCGATGGGATGATGAATTGTCACTCGCTCTGCGCCTCTGTGAGGAGGCCAAATAGAACTTCTGCGATTGATGTCACCTTTTAGTACGGAGCAATCTCAGCAGGATAGCTTGAGAGCCACAAGGGATCCTCCAGATAGAGGCATTTCCTTACATTCAACGCAAGGGTTTTGATAAACAAAATTATTTTTACATAATTACAGATATCTCCGGAAAAGAAGGAGGCCATACGAGGACCTGGCAATGAACATTTCATGAAGTACAGTCCAAAAGATTCTCGTAGCAATCGAGCCGAGTGCACTAGCTGCGAAACAATGATACCAGACTGGTGAGTTCTTTTCAGTGTATTAATTTTTTACTAAACAGTACTTTAACCTCCTATGGATAATTCCTGGGAGGGACCCCCTCAATAGTTCCCTTAGCTTAGCTCTGGCACTACCAAGCCTTAACATACTAGGCCTCCAAGGCCCACCTGTTGCCTTCCAGGAGGCAGGACCAGGTTCTGGCACGCTACAAGGTGGAGAAAGCAAGACATCAGATATTTTTTTTTTTAATTTATTTAGATACAATGTACAAGAAATCTTACATTCTTGTACAGCCACTAGCACACATTATCATGGCCTGACAGCTGAGTGGACAGCGCTTCAGATGCATAGTCCTGAGGTTCTGAGTTTGATCCCCCGGTCGAGGTGGAAAAACAAATGGGCAGAGTTTCTTTCATCCTGATGCCCCTGTTACCTAGGAGTAAATAGGTACTTGGGAGTTAGACAGCTGCTACGGGCTGCTTCCTGGATGTGTGTGTGTGTGTGTGTGTGTAAAAAAGTTATTAATTGACAGTTGAAAGGCAGGACAAAAGGGCAGAGCTCAACCACCACAAGCATTAGGTGAATACAACTAGGTGAATACATAGTTTCAGGCGAGGTCCTTAATCCTAATTTATCCCTGGAATATGACCCACCAATGGTTTAACAATGCAGCAGGCACCCATTCACTGCTGGGTGAACAGAGGCTACAGTTAAGGACTGGCACCAGTCAGTCCTCCCCGGCCAGGATACCAACCCAGACCAAAGTCTGGGCCTGGGTTCTCATCAGATAAACCCCAACACTAGAGAACATCCACCAGAAATCACAAACACAATTAAACAAGAGGACTGCTTGAAGGAAATTTTCCCTAGGTATCCTAAGGAAAACACTGCAAATAATCATTGCATTGGGGTAAATACTCTGTTTAATTCTGATGGCTCTAACTGCCTCAGATGGCAGCCCATGTCATCTGAGGTTCTAGCCTCAGCTTAATTCGTGCAAGGGGGAGGGGGGCAATGCGTGAACCCCTGATTGGGCTATAATTATTTGGAAGCCTCAGGACCCCTAGAGAATTCAGTGGAATCCCAGGTTCCATTGCTTTTACCATGGTCATGGTGTAGTGATCTAGGGCATTTCCTTGGCAGTACCAAGTGAATGGGTTCGAATCCTCATGACTCCTATTGATCTCAGTGATTACAGTGTATATTATTGTCATATGTTATTGTGTATTCTCTTTCATTGTTATGTCATTGTTGTGTACTTTGATGATAATCCACTTTAAGAGATATTATCATTACTGTGGTGCAGGGATTCCAACTGACAGAAGTGTTCTAAGTATGTTGTTGTATGCCCTTGTGTTTGTCAGTGTTTGTCCACCTACAGAGAACGTCGGTTTTTTTCTCGTATGCTTTATACAAGGCCAAAAATTGTCCTACTAGAAAATGGAAGCGGCTCGCAAGAGTGACGTACCGTTTCCGTTTTCTGTTTTGGGTCCTCTGGTAGGTTAGGAGAGGAGACTTTAAATTGACCGTTTTCTTGACGTTGGGAAACCTTAGGAGGACGGACTGGTTAATGAGAGAGATCAACAATGTTCAAATAGTTGACTCTGTTGGCCTAACAATTGGCGGGAAGCAAGTTCCACGTTTGTTTAACTTTTGTGGCCGTGATACTCTCTGTTAACGTAAAGTACCTATGTGTAATAGTGTTAATTACTTTAATAAATTAGGTTAAATTATACATGCTTTCAATCAAACCCCTTTTCCCCATACTATTCTCACATATGCCTTGCTCTACAACTCTATTATTCACTTAATGATTCTTGGACACCATCTCAGGGTAGAGCTGCTTCACAGCCTTGCATCACTATAAAACATGATTTAAGAACCCCTGGCATTCTATTGCCCTCGCAGTGAACATTCGTTTAGGCAGGACGACGACGACTTGACGCAAGATTTCGACATGTGGAAAGATTATTATTAGAGTGAAGAGATTATTATTTGCATCATTATCTCGGCCACTGGCATGTCGGTGTCTTGTATACACTGAGAAATCACATTAACGTGATATATCAACGAACAGATCCACAGAAGCCTTGATGAGGGTTGGAACCTGTGTGCTGGGTGTTTCCCAGGCGCGCTTTAGCTTAACAATGTGGTGGTACAGTTGACTAGAGTGCGCCTGGGAACACCCAGCCATAGGTTTGAACCCTCATCACAGCTCCTGTTGGATTTGTTCAGTGTCTTATTGTCAGCTCTTTGGGTAATTCAACATGGGCTATTGCAAGTGCAGGAGCAATTGCTCATGGCCCAAGTAGATTTTCTCATAGGCCACAATTTCCCTATGGATGACAAAGAGTGAGGTGGCACCTTTAGCAGTTAGTCAGCAGTACACCCAAATCCACTCACCAGCCTCTCTGTAGCGGTGAGTACTGCCCACAAGATCCTTTAAGGAGAGGTTGGAGAGTTCCTGTGGCACTATACAAACATGTTGACATGCATGATCGAGTCCTAAGGCACAGTGAATCATGCTACATGCTCTAATAACCAACCGAATGATCTTTTTTTGTATACCTCAAAACTTGATTTTTAGAATTTAATTGCTGGAGGTAAACACAAGACCAGAATTTCAAATCACTAATAAAGAATGGTGTACAAAATGCCAACGCAAATACTTGATAAATAGATGGTCAGGTGGAACGGCCTCTATCAGAAAGTCTTACATATCACAAGTATTATTCAACTCCCCTTACCATAAGTAAAAGTTTTGGCCAATTATTTCTCACATGAAATATATTCAAAAGTTCACAAAAATAAAAAGTACACCAAAATTAATGTATACAGTGAAGATCTTTGTTGATTAGGCAAGTGTTACAATGGTCATATGATAGAGGCCCAGGAGCTGAAGTCTATGACTACAAATTATTTTGTGACCTCCCATGACTACTGGGAGATACCATTAACATATCGGAATCATATGGCAACCCGTCCTCGCACTAGGCTGTTTAAAGCATGTGACCGTCATCCCCGGATGCATTCATCAGTTTTAACATACTTGTACTGTGTTTTTAAAAATTGGTTTGTTCTCATCTATCAATTAATATTATTATACATAAAAATTCTATATTATAGGTTAAGTTAGGTGTTTAGGTTTTTTTTTTTTTTTTTTTTTTTTTTTTTTTTTTTTTTTTTTTTTTTTTTTTTTTTTTTGAGATATATACAAGAGTTGTTACATTCTTGTACAGCCACTAGTACGCGTAGCGTTTCGGGCAAGTCCTTAATCCTATGGTCCCTGGAATACGATCCCCTGCCGTGATGAATCGTTTTTTCATCCAAGTACACATTTTACTGTTGCGTTAAACAGAGGCCTACAGT
Organism: Procambarus clarkii; assembly: GCF_040958095.1. NCBI lineage: Eukaryota > Metazoa > Arthropoda > Malacostraca > Decapoda > Cambaridae > Procambarus > Procambarus clarkii. The sequence continues at coordinate 35,693,686 of NC_091163.1, forward strand.
TAAGGATTTGCGCCCAGTAAATTCCTCCCCGGCCAGGATACGAACCCATGACATAGCGCTCGCGGAACGCCAGGCGAGTGTCTTACCACTACACCACGGAGACTGCGGAGACACCACGGAGAAATCACGATTATTTTGTTGGCGATTATTTGTATTTTGTAGTACGTGAGTGAAGCATTTATAGAATTGTGGTTTGAACAGAGGATGTGAGCGAAGTACAGTACTAATGTTTCTGGTAGTGTTCGGACGTCATCAGTTGTAATTCGTGTATAAACCGCTTTTCATTTATAAACAGGGGGGTTCGGCAGGCTGGATAAACGAACTTGGATCTTTGTATGTGTGGACAGACTGCATATGGACAACATCGTTATTCAAAATTGACACAAACATAAATCTTTATATGATGACGACTATATTGCATTTCAACAATCAATCATGACAATGTCCATACTCTGGTGGTTAAATAGGTAGTTAGAAACATTTTAATCATTCTTATGTGCTTCTCAGTCATATTTTAATTAATATTAATGGTGGTCTGACCTAAATTTTGTATTACAAATGGGTGATCAAAGAACCCGAGATTACGCACTTGGATTAATCGCGTGCCGCCTATCTTTCAGGGTGAGTGTTTGCCCAAGTTGCAACACACAGCTTTGCAACATGCATTGTAACGGGACGACCCATCATGGACGTGACTGCTGTTTGGACGTGTCCAGCGTGCAAGCATTCTGCACTGGAGCAAGATATGACCATGAGAGCTCATTGTCCTCTGTGTCACACTCTCATTCTCTCGCACTAAACACATTCAATTATAACACCACTGAAAAGTATACACTTATACTGTATTGTACAACATATAATTTCCGTATTTGTTGGCAGATTGGACGCATGTTTTTGGTCCACCACCCGAATATGTATATGGTATTTACATACACAAAATCACTTTTTATAAATGAATGATGAAATATACTAAAAAAAAAAAAAAAAGAAATCCACAAATATCCATATTAGGTGCATCTTATATGCTGGAAAACACAGTAATTAGTTACAAAATACTTTAACTAATTTGCTGTTAGAATCAATGTTTGTGTCAAATGGCATTATCATACAACTTGGTTTAGTTCAACTTGAATCTCTACCAGTAGAACATTTTTTATCATAATTACTTTACTGACTGTTGTTATGAAGTGTTGAAACACACATCAAAGTCACCTTTGACACAGTACAGTAGGTAGTACTGTGATGAGTGTCCAAACAAGCCATCTTCTTTATGTAATGTCCCCAACACAGTACAGTAGGTAGTACTGTGATGAGTGTCCAAACACGCCATCTTCTTTATGTAATGTCCACAACACAGTACAGTAGGTAGTACTGTGATGAGTGTCCAAACAAGCCATCTTCTTTATGTAATGTCCCCAACACAGTACAGTAGGTAGTACTGTGATGAGTGTCCAAACAAGCCATCTTCTTTATGTAATGTCCACATTGTAGGGTGTAATTACCTAAGTGTAGTTACAGGATGAGAGCTACGCTCGTGGTGTCCCGTCTTCCCAGCACTCTTTGTCATATAACGCTTTGAAACTACTGACGGTCTTGGCCTCCACCACCACCTCACCTAACTTGTTCCAACCGTCTACCACTCTGCGAAAGTGAATTTTTTATATTCCCTCAGCAGCTTTGTTAGTTAATTTAAATCTATGACCTCTTGTTCTTGAAGTTCCAAGTCTCAGGAATTCTTTTCTATCAAAGTACTATACACAAAAGAAATACCTGAAGTCTGTTAGTGTTTAAACATTGTTGTTGTTGTTCTTGAACATTTTCATTTCATAATTTTATAAAGTACAGGAAGTGCCCAGCTGATGACAGGGAAGCATTCCCAATTGTTCGTCATTTGTTAGCAAGAAACGTGGAATGTGACTTTCCATAGATGCAGCGCAATAAATAGAAGATAGGTTCTCAAAGCTGGACAACTAATTGAGTCACGGAGACCACCGCCCACGGGATGGGTATGGGGTGCATAATAAATCAGTGAAATAGGGAGGGGGGGGGGGTAGGTAGAAGATGCTATGTAAGGAAATCCTCTCAAGTTGAGAGAAGTAATTAGTATGCCAGGTATAAATGGCTAGGAGGCAGTGCATAAAGATACTAGATCTCTTCATGTGTACATTGTACACAAGAGCTACGAGGAGAGGTTAGAGGCATTAAATATGCCAAAACTGGAAGACAGAAGAAAAAGAGGAGATATGATCACTACATATAAAATAGTAACAGGAATTGATAAAATCGATAGGGAAGATTTCCTGAGACCTGGAACTTTAAGAACAAGAGGTCATAGATATAAACTAGCTAAACACAGATGCCGAAGAAATATAAGAAAATTCACTTTCGCAAACAGAGTGGTAGACGATTGGAACAAGTTAGGTGAGAAGGTGGTGGAGGAGGCCAAGACCGTCAGTAGTTTCAAAGTGTTATATGACAAAGAGTGCTGGGAAGACGGGACACCACGAGCGTAGCTCTCATCCTGTAACTACACTTAGGTAATTACTGATAAGGATACAAATTTGGTGTATTCCTAGCAGGTTTTGAAATATATTGAATAAAGGACCAGTCTTATTTATTTTGATTGCTAGAGCTAAGGCCCTAGAAGGAAAGTGAGGAGCTTAGGATTTTGTTCAAGATGGAGGATGGTTAATGGAGACCTAAGGAAGTAAATGTGAGCCCCTGTGTATGTGCAGGATTTTTTAAATCTTACGCAGTACCCCTGATGCTTCACCTGATGGGATGTACAGGTTGAGCATATTTAGCCACCCCATCACCTGATGTGATACACAGTCAAAGGGTTAATGAAGACAGAGATGGTTAAAGATATCCGTAGCTTTTACGTGTCAGAAATAACACTGCACTATGGTTGTGGTCGTTAATGCTGAACTCTTCACGTTTTTAAATTCTAGTTTCATCTTTGATACGTACTGATTATTGAGTGGCATATTCTGTACATATGTAAAATCAGAGTTAATATTTCTTCTTTCAACGAGTGCCTTATTATGCCCACTTTCATTTGCTATGTTAAGGCTTTTCTCTTGGCCTGGATGTGCAACTTTTTCTCCTAACCTAACCTAACCACAATTAATTTTTGTACTAAAAAAAAATAGATAATCAATACTAGATTTTACACTGCTCGAGTTGGATCACAAAACAGCTGACTGAGGAAGTGTCGGTAGCCACTGTAAGTATTACTCAGCCACAAAGAGGAGTGTCATACGTCAGAGATGACCTGACTATAAATGCCCAGTGAGTAATGTACAATATTTACTATCTAGTCTCTCATAGGAAGGTTGCCAAAAGGGTGGTACATAGTTTATGAATGTTTATTGGTAGCTACTAATATACAGTTCATATAGTTTATAATTTGTACAGGTCTTTTTCCATGTAGTAGAAAAATAGTTTAGTGTTCCTTAAGAGACTGTTCAACAGCTCGATGGATAGAGCTTGGGCCTCACACACGTGGGGTCGACAGTTGGAGTCTCCTAGAGCCCAGGTGGATGGGATGTGTTCCTTGCCTCAGAGTGAGAGCCATATCCTTGTCCTGGATCTGGGTAGGCCAATGTGGGCGTCAAAGCCCTCGTGTGATTCCTAAGGCTTGGCTACACCGCCTCCCACGGCTCTGGGCCTCCCAAAGGGCTCTTCCCGAAACTGCAATGATGATAAACAACATGAATGTGATTGAAACTTTGGATGAGGGAAAATAGGTAGAAATTGATTATTCCTATAATTTGTTATCAATAACACACTTTATAAATCTAATTTATTAATAAAACACTTTAAAGCGATGAAACACACACACTCTTCTCTTTGAAATTACCAAATTGTCTTAATTTAGTTTCTCTTATATGTCTAGCAATAAGAAAGATTTTACACTAAATATCATAAATGTGCCTTATGTAACTAATCATTCCAGTATGCTTTTGGTCCATACAAACCCGTATTAAACACCTCGTATGATGCTCTCCATGTTACAGGATCATGTGATAAAAAAGAAATCTCAGCAATATGCATTCTTCATGCATTTACAGCTAGTACAGTGGGGCCTCAACTTACGATGGTAATCTGTTCCCAGTCAAATCGTAAGCAAGTCAAAATATCAAATATCAAAATATCGTAAGTCAAAATATAGTAAATCGAAATGAATTTTCCCATAACAAAAATGGGAATTGAATTAATCTGTGCCACACTCCCCAAAAAATTAATTTCAAAGTAAATTTTATACGTAATTCAGCCAAATGTTTAGTAGTAAAGTATGTACACGTTATTGCTCGTCTTTATTGATGACTCTTGGACTCTTGTTGTTGTATGGAAGACTGTGAGGAGGAGGAGGAGAGGTGTTAGTGTTTGGAAGGAGAGTTCCCTTCCATTATAACATCAGCCACTGATTGTTTTTCTTTTTTCAATTTTTTTTATTTTTTTTTTATTATTTTTTATAGAAAATGACATCTACTGAACGAACCATTTTAGATATTTTTTTTTTTAATTTTAAATTTTTTTTATTAATTTTGTTTTTTTTATAGATAATGGAGCCTGACATTCACTGAATGAACCTTTTAGACATTTTTTCTGTTTTAAAATTTTGTTCAATATTTGTCTGTAGTGATGCATCACAGCGTCAATGAGAAGGTTAACCCCTGCACTGCGCAAAGCGCCTTAGGCGCTCTGAGAGTTATGCTATTTTTTTTTAATTAGGCTATATTTTAATGTTTTTTAATGTTTTCCTTACTCTTTGTGTTTTTAAATGAAAATAGTTGAGTTTGGAAACATTTTGACATTAAATTTACCTGAATATTTTATAAAAATAACATGAATATGTCCTTGACAATTGCCCCAAGAAGGTTTTTGCCAAACCAGGTGCGCAGTGCAGGGGTTAAGGCAACAGCCCTACTGCAACTTGATTTGGGTGAGGTTGTTTCAGCAAAAGTTTGCAGTTCTTGCCATGCTGCTGCTCACATCTCTATAATAAATGAGGAAGGAACATCTCTACATCAACAACTCTCATACCATTTTCATGTTTTACAAATGATATCTTGTTTTTCCTCTGTGGTCATCCTCACATGTGTTTTCTTAGGTTGAACCTTACACAGACTTTCTTGGGACCCAGAGTGTGATATATAATAATTACTTTTATGTTCAAAAAAACAAAAAATCACCAAAATAATTAAATTTCCTACAAGTGTGATTGTCACTAAGCCGGCGGCTCTGGTAAACTGAGGCAGGTCTGCCCGCGTGACCAGGAACCACGCGCTCGGTCGACCCGAACGCATATCAACGAATATCGTTAGTCGATGACTCTATCGTTAAGTAGAGTTGCATTTTCTGATCAAATTTAGATCGTAACTCAAAATTATCGTAAGTCGGAACAATCGTAAGTCGAGGTGTCACTGAACTATATATATTTTGTTCACATTTCTATTATGTACCATGTTTTCTGGTAGATGGGAACTGTGTATTTTGTCCACCAATGCAATGTGTGTATAAATATATATAATATTCTGTATATATATAAATTATTTACATGCATGAAAATATTGTTTTCCCCAAAAACACTTTCAATCATTTTCAATAAAATTTATGATGAAACACACTAACATTGGGGTTTATCCCCACAAAATAGCCATGTAAAATAGGTTTTTGTACACTCTTGTTTACTGTATAGAGTAATGTTTTCCCAGTATACCTTAGTTCTGTGAAACTTAAAAGATACCCTGTAAATGTTTTCAAAGGTAAATTTACATATAAAGTAAGGCCTAATATGTAAGTACATATTAAAATACTACATAGCTACAAAATAACCCATTATTGAATGTAATGAAATGCCTCTTTCTGAATGAGCCCCAGTGGCTCTCTGAAGCTATGTTGTTTAGATTGCTACATGTAAATGGGTCACATCAGAAGCAGGAGTTCAGGTTTGCCAACTGGGGACCAGAGTCAGAACCTGGTCCACCTCAGAGGCAGATGAGAGCAGCTGACAAAAGTCACCATCACACCGGGAAAGCATCCAGGTCTGAGAAAGTTTACAGACAACTGAAGAGATAACAAAGACCTAAACTTTGAAATTGAATGACTCTGCTGATAATTCACACAGACCAAAAGAAACATTTAATTTTTTTCAAAACTCGTAGCAGAAGAACTAAAATGAGGCAAAAGACGACGAAGAGTGGCAAAACAAGCGGTGAGTAATCTTGTACCGCCTCCACATGGAGACACATGTAGGACACCAACAAACCAGTCACCTGCTAACCGTACAGATGACGATACACACACACACAAAATCAAAAACTCCAGATGTATACAGCATAGGAGGTTGAACCAGCAAAGTACATCATTATGCCAATCTGTTAAAAGAGGCAGTGCCGCAGAAAATTGCCTGGCTTCCAGACGCCGGGCAATTCATGGTTAGACTGGCCCCAAGGAGACAGAAGGATCATCCTCCTCGAATATGACTCCAAAATGGACAGAATCCAGAGCAACAAACTGAACCAGGTGAAAAAGGTAAATGGAGCTCCACCTCGACAAGTCCAGTTCGAAAGGCATCCACTTCAAGAGCCCTTATGATGAGGGAAAGGAACCATATAGAAGGGAAGGTGCTGGTTCCATGCCAACATGAAGAGGTCCACTTCAGGGTGAACAAATGGCTTTGCAGATTCAAAGGATAGTCCATTGACTGTTCACTAGAAATGAGATAGAAGCGAGAAAACCAATCAAGAGAGTGTTGAGGGCACCATGCACATAAACGCAATATAGAACTTGACCCCATGAAGCTAAAAGCCAAACTTCTTGAAGCATTAAGCTCCTCAGGCCAATGGACTAGAGAGACTTCCCTTTGCCCCTCCGTTCAGACAATGAACCACTGGAGAGCAGTTGGTGTGAAGCTGGAGCACGGAGCGAGCAGAATCCTCCTCCTCCTCGCCAAGACAAGAACCACAGATGAAGCTGCCCAGAGAGCCCTTCCACAAGGACCCCAAGCCTACAAGACTGCCTTATGGTAATCCCCACAATAAGAGTACAGGTAGCTGCCACTTGCCCACATCCTTGCAGAGCGCTGGAGGAAAACACAATTCCAAACAGGAGCAAAAGTGCCGCTCAAGAAACAGCTTAACACTTTCGCGCTCTCGGCGCTCAAAAAAAATCAATACCCCAGATGCTTTCGGCACTTCGCGCGCCTATGCCGGTAAAGACCGAAAAAAGTGTACACTCTTTTGACTGTCCTGACAATAATTGAAGGCGCACGTATTTAAATTTGGTATCACTGTGTTCGCAATGAAATTGTCTATAAGAGCATACCTATAAAATGCCGCCCAAGCATAAGGAGTATCAACACCAAATAAAAAACTATGCAGATCACTCGCCGAGAGCGCCAAACAGCAACAAAATGTTTCCACTCTCTTAATGGTTTGCGAAGCCTACAGTTGTCCTACATCGCTAATTTTGGTATCATTGGAATCGCAATAAAATTCTCTACACGGACATATGCATATGAATGTTTAATATAGGTAATTGCTCACCCGCAAGAGTGTGTGAAGTGGAGAGTAGTTAGCCGCGAGCGCACTGGCGAAAAACACGGGGGGAAATCATGCTTGGAAAGTTTATACATTTATACGTTTCCTGACCCTACTTTTCTATGTACGTATTTCTTTTTTATACCAATGTGTTCGCAATAAAATTTTCTATAAGATGAAATTGTATAACATTTGTACAAAGCATGTGTAAGAGAAGGCGCCAAATATAGAACCACGTCGCTCAGTATGCGTTCGCGGCAGAAACGAACGCATTGTTTTCATTCGTTTGATGTTTGTCATGTTTATACTTGTTGAAACATTTTATAATTTGTATGACAGTGATCGCAGGTAAAATTCCCTACACAGACATATACATAACACATACAAATATTTCCCACGTGTTGGAGATATCAACGGCTAAAGGGAACCCACCTGCCACACGCTCGCCACACCCCCAAACATACTTTGTGTTTTTTTTTTTTACTCATAGAAGTTTATGTGATATAATATTCATTCTGGTACCCAAAAATTCGCAAATAAATTCTCTACAAAAGGTATATAATATAACTTCTTATAGATGATGATAAATTCCAAATAGGTGTACTTACCCTGTCTATGTTGATTGAAGATCAACAGTTGAGCAATTTTTTCTTCACTCCACCATCTTCAGGCTTCTGATCCTGAAGGTTGCTCATCTTGATGTTTCGGGAACGGGAATTTCATGGAGAAAAATCTGAGAGTATCCCCATCCATTTCGGTTAAAAAAATAGAATTTATTAGAAATATTTTTTCGATGGGACGAGAAAAGTAGGCTGTTATGCGGAATCGTAAGAAAAAACGGTGACGAGTTATCTCTAATCTAAAGCGCGAAAGTGTTAAGGGCAGAACACGCCTCCCGCCAACTGAGCATGCAAATTCGACAGAACCTATTGCCATGCCCCATGAAATTATAGCCAATAAACTGAGATGGACCTGTACCCAAAAGAGGCCTTATATATAAAAAAAAAAGAAAAAAAAAATTCTAGAATTCCCACAGGAGGTACCAAAACAAATTCATGCAAGCCAACAAAGGGAAAACATAGAAGACGGAAACCTCCAAATGGGACTTGGAACCGAACAATCATTATCACACATACGAAGATATGAAATGTATCTTCCTGAAGCAAAAGGCTCTCTGTAGAGGGAACCAGAATCAAAGAAGAGTTGAAGGGCACTCATGGACATTTCTCAGGCTCTACCTCGGCCCCCCTCAGCCTTCCACAATGGCTCCGGGGTAGAGCCGTAGTTCTTGCCCAACACCTGGTACAGAGAAGGAAGACCAGAAGTGGGGGCAAATCACTTCCACGGGGCAAGGAAGAAGAGCCACAGACCTATTCCACGAGATCAACTCCTCCAATTCTGGGTCCCTGAACACCACAGGGACCAACTCCAATGCATGCAGCCAATTAAATTGCTTGCAAAAGCCTAGCCCTAGGAAACTTAATTCTCAAAACGGAAGCTGCCTGAAAAAGCTTCTGCATTGGAAACTAAATCAATGCGGAGAGACCCAGAGGGAACAAATTGCACAGGAGTCGGGGTCATAGATACAACAGACAGTATTGGCAGAGGCAGAAAATTATGATCGTCATCTGATGATCATAATGATGAGATTAATGATGATGAGCACCATTCAAACACTCACATGGTGAGTGCAGGGTTCAATGGGCTGAAACAATGGGCCAAAATACCCACCAGGGAAGGGGAGGATTTCCTGGACCTGAAGGCAGCTAGCCAAGGAAGACACCCAGACACAGGCTGCTTGCCAGAAGACAAACACTAAGTGCAACCAAAACAACCCGGCTATGATGGCATCTGCAGCATGTTGTATAAACAAACATGTGAACAGCAATGCACCGCAGCATAACCAATAGAATGCCCGAGGCAAGGGCTCAAACAGAGGAGTCAAAAAGACTCGTGAATAACCCCAAGCGAGGCTCTCCGCCCTGTTGACACGGCCTCTGTAGGGGCGAACTCCCATCAGAGAAAATGTCAGTGCAGGGGCAGTACTAGCGGGCACCCTGAGAAGGAACCCAGAGTGCATGCAGCCCAGATCCACAACAAAGACAAGCTCCACAAGAAGCCATCCCCATGTAGCAAAACTAAAATATAGAACTGATAAGAAAAATGGCCCCCCACAGGCACAAGTCCCAAGGATGTCCAGAGCTCAGCCTGGAGCAGGTTGGTGTTCCGGTCTTTCCCGACGTGGTAAGCCTCTGTCACTCTAGACAATCAACAAATGAGCAGGTAAGGAAGATGGCCGCATGTGGAAGCTGGGCCAGCTGGTGGTGGCATTTGGTGTCCCTCCAGTTGTCTGTAAAGCTTGTGTGCCTTTCTGGAGGCTTCCTGGTGTGGTGGCAAGTTGTCCCTCGCTCTCTGCACCTCTGTGAGGAGGGCCAGGTTTTGGCTCTGAATGCTGGTAGTCCAAATTTACTCTGAATCTGATATGACCCATTTGCATGGAGCACTCTCAGCCAGGTAGTGTCATCAAGCCACTGGGGGTTACCCCAGAAAAAAAAAAAATTTCAGTTGGGGGTTATGGCCATAAAGGCATTTTAGGATGGCTGACCATTTCTTGTGATTTAATGTATATGTTGACTTGCCATGAATCTTGTCATTCAAGAATTGTCATTCCCTTCCTTCACACAGTGAGAATATTATTTAACTATTACAAATTCCATCAACATTCTTCAATACTTCCAGAGAATAATTAAATTTTGTTTATCAGATTCTTCACTACACACACAAGACAGGATGTTGTTTGGTCGACATGTTCAGATTAATCTAGTCAGTTTTTGTTGTTGCAGTGGTTTGTGTAATGTCACACTTGTACAGGTATTTATAAACACACCTCCAAGATGATGGAACCTTTGATGGAACCTTTCAGTTGTCCTTTACTTTACGGGGAACGAGTCACTGTTACTATTTAACGTACAGTACATGACCCATATGCAATATATAAAGGAAAATTAAACATGGTATTTTTTAAATTTTCCAAAAGTTAATAATTTTCCTCAAACATTTTAAATCGTATTCAATTCGTAATGATCTTTATTATACACGTACTTGGGATGAATCGTTATATCTTCGATCCCTCATCATTTATAAAATGATTTTTTCCCTTTGTTGACTAGTACATGTAGCAGGTCATCAGGGAGAGTACGGTCCGTCTTGAGCTTCGTAAGGGCTTTCCAGTCTCCTGAGAATGACTGACGCAAGCTCCCATGGGTTGTGCTGCCAAATTAATCAAATAGATATTAGAAAAGCTTATGAATTAAACCACATTTCAAATTATCTTCATATATATCTGCTTTTAATACTTTGAAAATAATTGTACAAATTTAATAATACTGGTAATTGTGATGATGATAATCTTAATGAGAAAATCCACAGGAGCTGTGATGCAGGATTTGAACCTATGCGTTTGGTATTCCCAGACACACACTATAGACGACTAGGCCACGACATGGTCAAAAGAATTGCAACTTGGGGTTCTGCTGAACCCACAAGGCTTCTTCTTCTTGAGGTTATCTTGAGATGATTTCGGGGCTTTAGTGTCCCCGCGGCCCGGTCCTCGACCAGGCCTCCACCCCCAGGAAGCAGCCCGTGACAGCTGACTAACTCCCAGGTACCTATTTACTGCTAGGTAACAGGGGCATTCAGGGTGAAAGAAACTTTGCCCATTTGTTTCTGCCTCGTGCGGGAATCGAACCCGCGCCACAGAATTACGAGTCCTGCGCGCTATCCACCAGGCTACGAGGCCCCTACTATTAGGGGCTACTATTAGGGACTGGTTTGGCTTCCACTGAAGCCAAACCAGGAGAGTCAGAGGTAGAATTCCTAGCTGTCAATCCAGAGTACCTGGATGGGGTTCTGAGAGTTGTTCTACTCCCCAAGCCCATCCTGGGGCCAGGCTTGACTTGTGAGAGCTTGGTTCAACGTATAGAGTGCATATGACACCAATGTGCCGCTCCTAGTACACGACACACAATAATAGTTTAACTGATGATTAATTTACCTGGTATACATCATTATAATCATATGGAGTTGTGAAAACCATATATAAACATCATTAATATATATCTCGTGTAATTATGACCTATTATTACATTCACATAGTAACATAACCATGAAATGATAGGAGTAATATCTTGGTGAGTCAAGGTCAACTCCATTATATCCATAATGAGCTATTCTAGTCTTATTTGCATCTTCAGTACAAAACTCAGATAATAAAGGTTTAAATCAATATATGATGATGACTATGTTACCCTGTAATGCAGTTATCGCACTTACTGCATTACAAGGTTGGCCCAATTCATTCCTTCCTGATGGCCACCTTGTCCTAGGTCTGTCTTGGGCTTCAAGACGGCGCTCGGGTGATTGCCACTTTTTTTTTAACAGGTTTTGGGGCTTTTCATCATATTTGAACGGGTTACGTTACTAAGGTTCCTTCCCCATTGAGGGAAGGGTGATCCTACTGTCTCCTTAGTTCAATCTTGGTTTCAGGCACTGCTTGCTTAGTTTCTGAACAGGGTGTTTTTCCATGGCTCCATCTCTTATTAGAGGTTGACCCAGAGGCATATTTCGCTGGTTTGGCCAAATCTTCCGTTCCTTGCGACCTGGTATTTTTTGTAATGTGTTATTGCCATTTTTTATGGCGAACAGTGGCTTCTTTGGCAGTGTCCCACTTGTGTTCCTCTTTGCCCTGGCAGTATGAGTGTTCGTAAACCATCCTTTTGCCACTTCCTTTGTTTTTGTTGTTGTTCTTCGGTTTGGGAGCATGTAGTACTTTTTTTTTTTTTTTTTTTCTTGCTCGGCATCTCGTGTCAATTACTATCATCTTGTATCTGTGCGGCACTGGCTGATGCTGTTACAGCTTTTGTTTGTAGTTGATACTTCCTTGGCTCTGTGTCGCACATTTTCTGGCAAAACAGAAAAAGCTGGTTGTTTTGCAGCAGACTGAACTTTATACCCTTCATGGTTGGGAACTGGATGACATAGCTACACAGAATGTGGCATCCATGTTCAGAGTGACAAGGGCTGTAATCAGAAAACTTGTTTAGGTTAATACCAATTGTTGGAAATACAAAATTAAATTAAATTTGATGCATTTCAGTAATTTGACATAGCTCTACACATACCTGGAAAATATGTATGCCAGTGGTGGTCATGACTATAAGCTGGTATGACCCACCTCCCATGACGTCACAGTACGCCAGGGAGAGAACCGGGCACGGTACACTTATTTTGTGACAAATGTCCCATGTGAACGGTTCCTCTTCATTGTGCTTATACACTATCACCATCTGAAAGCAATATTTTTAAATGTATCAATTAAAGTCATCACCATTATAGTTGTTGTATTCAACAAAATTGTAATATTGACAAGTGAAATTTTGTATTCTCCTGAATACCCAAAGCCCAACAACAAGAAGCAAGAGAAACCAGAAGCAAAGACCTAAGAAAACAATCACAGATCGAAGGGAACACGATAAACCGTGACAAGGAAATGCAAGAACACGCTTCAGAGACGAAGCAGGCTCGGGCAGTGCATGAGCAGGCCAAAAGCAAAACAATGCACGAAACAAAATTGTCATCCACACTTCTGGGTAAATAAACATAACATTCACCTGGGCTCTAGGAGACACGAACCTATTTGTATATGATGTGAGTGTGGATCACTAATTCCTCAAAGCTTCAGTAGTAGTCAGGGAAAGTTGAAAATTCCAGTTTGGTGCTTCTGGAAACTTTCCTTATTAAGACTACTCAATAGCTCGGTCTATTAGAGCTCCGTCCTCACACACGTGGGGTCCACGGTTCAAGTTTCCTAGAGCCCAGGTGAATGGAATGCACGTGACAGCTTGCAAAATTGAGAAGAGGCAGTATTGACCCCAAATGCAAACTACAGCAGCTCCGCCAGCACTGCACAATACGAGGCAATTGACCTGCATTTTGTCGCCAATAAATGTCGCCACTCCCTGCGCCTTTGTAAGGGGGGCCATGTTTTGCTGCCAGTCCCTGGTAGGCCTATAGAGCTCCACGGCTGATGCAACCTAACAGATGGCACTATCTCAACACATGGTAGCTTCAGAGAGCCAACAGGGTTCATCCAGAAATTGACATGTCATTACATTCAATGCTAACTTTTCTGTGGGGGGAGCCCCGTCTAGTGGTTCGGGGACCACTAGCCAGAACATGGTCCCCTCAGAGAGGCGCAGGGAGCAATGGCCTATGAAACTTGCATGTATGAAAGTATTCATGTCTGCCATCAACTGGGGTTGAGCACCCGGAAAGGTAGGCGCCTCAAAAAAGACCTCACCTGGTAGAAATATTGCAACCTGAGACCGAACAGAGGTGAAAAACTCCCCCAAAGAAAAGCAAGCAACACATGGTTACACCGTACTCCGCTCATTCACGCCGACCATCCCTCCCCCGGGGAGAGGAGTCCCAGCCCACCGAGCCGACAGCCTGACCATCAGTTTGTCGGCTGAAGCTCTACGGGGTGGACACCTGCTCTGGCCTCGGTTACCTGATTGGCTTCACCCTACTGGTGGTGGCCAGGAGTTTTGTACCAAGGGCTGCATGCGCTTAGGGCCTCTAGATTCTTCGGGTCCCCATTCCCATAGAGGTAGTGACTGCTTGGTTTGCTACCTTGCCCTTGGTGTCAGCTTAGGTCCCAGTACTTTCCTTTGGCCCTGGGTATGGAGTGGTTGATTGCTGATTGGGGCTCGCTGATCTGCCCAGCTTGCATAATCACAGCAGCAGCAACTCTTTCCGATCCCCTGGGTTGTGGTGCGGTCTCAGAGTTCTCTTTCATTCTTTAGTTTGCTTTATTGCCCGTTGGGAGGCTGCCACAGTCCTTATTAGGTGCTACCTAGGTACAGTAGGGCAGTTCTCCTCTGGGCCTCCGGGGTTGCTCACTTCACCAGGGCCAGTTTGCCCAGATATATTACGGTGGATACAACCGGGTTTGACGGTCCAGGCATCTGGACTGCCATCTCTTTCGAGACAGTATTCGGCATAAGATGCCTGTCACTCGTGTCGTGCAGCGTTGGCGGAGCCGCTCCAGCTTGCATTTGGGGTGGACATCACTTCGGCTCTGTTTTGCAAACTTTCTCGTGCCTTTTTCCACCTCTGGCCTGCTCATGCACCGCTCGAGCCATCCTGGTCTTTAGACCAGATGCTCTCCTTTCTTTTTTTCCCTCGGTTTGCTGTGGCCCCTTTGGTCCAAGACTGTTTCCAGAAAGCTTTGTTCTTGTTGGCTTTGGCTTCTCGGGGTCGGGGAGCTTCACACTCTCCTCTGGCGCAGAGGCTTCTGCTCTTTTGGTCCAGGTGGACATTTTATTCATTTGCAGCCATCTCCTTCCTTTCTAGCGAAGAACGAGACAGTAGGCTTCCGGAGGGGTCAGTGGGTTATTGATGCTTGGTTGGTCAGGCCGGGGGTGCATCCTGCTTTGTGTCTGGTTGTGGCTTTACGCCACTACCTGCATGCCACGGCCTCGGTGGTTGGAGATGCGCTTTGGGTTGACCCAGTCTCTCTTGTTCCCTGTTCCAGGGCTCAGGTCTCTTGGTTCGTCTGCAGGGTTAACCAGTCTAGCCAGCCTGCAGTCTACCCTCGTGCCCATGATGGTCTTAAATTTGCAGTTTTGACTGCTGTGTTTGGCAATGTCTTGGATGGATATTCGGGAGCAAAGTTTTTGGAGATTGAACATGGTCCCGGCTGCCTGATATCTTGTCACTGTGCCAGGACCCCTCAGCAGTCTTGTGTCGCTTCAGGTTGGCGGTTGCAGCCAGCTGTCTTGTCTTCGGTATGAGTTATGGGGTGCAGCCGCCTCCCAGGTTAGTCCCCTTTATTGTTTCTTTTTGGGTAGTTAGCTCCAGGGAGCCGACGGGGCTTCCCGACAGAAAACTTGCATTGAATGTAATGAAATGCCATTTTCTGGGTGGAGCCCTGGACGTGTTGCTGATGAAGTGTTGCTTATTAATGTGTTTTTCTTTGGGGGAGTGTCTAGCCTTTGTTCAGTCTCCGATTGCAATATTTCTACCAGGAGGGGGTCTGTTTTGAAGCGTCTACCTTTTTGGGTGCCCAGTCGATGGCAGACATGTATACTTTCATATGTGTGAGTTTCATAGTCCATTGCTCCATGCGCCTCTCTGAGGGACCATGTTCTGGCTAGTGGTCCTCAGTAGGAATGACAACTCCATATCACTGAAGCCCCATACTAATATTAGCTAATATCAGTCCAATAGCTCCAGGGAGCCTCCAGAGCTCTACCCAGAAAATGATGTTTCATTACTTTCAATGCTAATTTTTTTCAGCCATTATCTCAATGATGAGGTTAAACTCCGCTTTCTAAAGGTCCAGACATATAGTGTCGGCAGGAAGTCCATGCCGAGACTACATGCAAAATTTCATTGTGACAATGGGGCCCAAAAATTACTGAGGAAGTGCCTGAATAATGTCCTAGGTGGACTTGGTCTATGGCTATGGGAGCAACAGAGAGTCCTCCTCACAACATAATACAATTACTGTACCATGAATGTAAACTCTATAAATTATACATTATCCAGTATGTAGGGAATAAGTCACAATAAGTCCAGTAAATTAAATAAACTATAAAAAATATCCCAACCAACACACAAAAAATGTGAAGACTATTCAGGCCATCCTCGACCTTACCAAGTCAGAGTTGCACCGTGATAGAGTTCAAGGTGGGACAAAACATTATCACATTTCTTTCTTTCTTTTCATGTGTGAGATGAATTATTTATTATCCAATAAATATTCTTAAATACTAGTACCTAACAATAATACAGCAATATTTAAAGACAGTATAGTACAATAACAATCTTATGGGAACTAAACTATCTTTCATTAGACATGAAAGAGCCGTTTATAGAAAAAAACACTTATGAACCTTACCTGTCCGTAAGTCCCGACTAATATTTCATTCTTGCCGTCTTGGTCAATGTCGCACACAATGCAGCAGGTGACAACATCGCCACTATCGCACTCTGGTAATCGATAACCCTCACAGCTACTGGTAAAATCACTGCAAAATTAATGAGCACTATTAGGTCTCTGTCACTAGGTAGCTATGTGTAAGTAATTGGCACTAGACAGGAAAAATATATTGCCAATGATACAGATGTGAAATACTTTAGCTGGTTTATGAAAGTGGATAAAATAAGAGGTAACTTCTGAAAGTGTGAACTGGTGCATTATGAGCCAGTACACACACTAAGGTAAACAATCTCGTCACAGTCTCAAGACACTAGGAAATACCAGCAAGAAGAAGTCAAAGGAAACAGATTATGATGAACTACACAGAAAAGCATAGTAGCCAGAACCAAACCAAGATAGGCCACCTCTTGATAGTCAGTCTCATTAATGGCCACAAGTGAAGAGCTGGAAATGCAGTAAAGTCCCTAAAACCAAAGATATATACCCAAGATGACTGAATAAACCTTGAAACTCACTAACCTGATTGCCTGTCACCAAAGACAAATGCAGGAGAGTTTGGAGAAAAAGATCCTCTAAGGAAAAGACCTGAAACCAAGGAAGAGAAAAGCCAGCACCATATTGATAAAGGAAGCAGGCACCAAAGAAGCATGGCAAGTTTAAACATGAATGAATACACTCCCAAGCTTAACAAACTAGGAGAAAGAGAGCTTGAATTTGCAGCTCGGCCAAACCATTGATACAAGGTAAAATATTAAGCATGAACTGCTTATATGAAAAATCCGGTGTTGGATGTAATGAAACGCCTCTTCCTGGAGGAGCTCTCGTGGCTCCCTGAAGTCTTCCTGGAGGAGCTCTCGTGGCTCCCTGAAGTCTTCCTGGAGGAGCCCTGGTGGCTCCCTGAAGTCTTCCTGGAGGAGCTCTCGTGGCTCCCTGAAGTCTTCCTGGAGGAGCTCTCGTGGCTCCCTGAAGTCTTCCTGGAGGAGCTCTCGTGGCTCCCTGAAGTCTTCCTGGAGGAGCTCTCGTGGCTCCCTGAAGTCTTCCTGGAGGAGCTCTCGTGGCTCCCTGAAGTCTTCCTGGAGGAGCTCTCGTGGCTCCCTGAAGTCTTCCTGGAGGAGCCTTGGTGGCTCCCTTAAGTCTTCCTGGAGGAGCTCTCGTGGCTCCCTGAAGTCTTCCTGGAGGAGCTCTCGTGGCTCCCTGAAGTCTTCCTGGAGGAGCTCTCGTGGCTCCCTGAAGTCTTCCTGGAGGAGCCTTGGTGGCTCCCTTAAGTCTTCCTGGAGGAGCCCTGGTGGCTCCCTGAAGTCTTCCTGGAGGAGCCCTGGTGGCTCCCTGAAGTCTTCCTGGAGGAGCTCTCGTGGCTCCCTGAAGTCTTCCTGGAAGAGCTCTGGTGGCTCCCTGAAGTCTTCCTGGAGGAGCTCTCGTGGCTCCCTGAAGTCTTCCTGGAGGAGCTCTGGTGGCTCCCTGAAGTCTTCCTGGAGGAGCTCTGGTGGCTCCCTGAAGTCTTCCTGGAGGAGCCTTGGTGGCTCCCTGAAGTCTTCCTGGAGGAGCTCTGGTGGCTCCCTGAAGTCTTCCTGGAGGAGCCCTGGTGGCTCCCTTAAGTCTTCCTGGAGGAGCCTTGGTGGCTCCCTGAAGTCTTCCTGGAGGAGCTCTCGTGGCTCCCTAAAGTCTTCCTGGAGGAGCCTTGGTGGCTCCCTGAAGTCTTCCTGGAGGAGCCCTGGTGGCTCCCTGAAGTCTTCCTGGAGGAGCCTTGGTGGCTCCCTGAAGTCTTCCTGGAGGAGCCCTGGTGGCTCCCTGAAGTCTTCCTGGAGGAGCTCTGGTGGCTCCCTGAAGTCTTCCTGGAGGAGCTCTCGTGGCTCCCTGAAGTCTTCCTGGAGGAGCCCTGGTGGCTCCCTGAAGTCTTCCTGGAGGAGCTCTGGTGGCTCCCTGAAGTCTTCCTGGAGGAGCCCTGGTGGCTCCCTGAAGTCTTCCTGGAGGAGCTCTGGTGGCTCCCTGAAGTCTTCCTGGAGGAGCCCTGGTGGCTCCCTGAAGTCTTCCTGGAGGAGCTCTGGTGGCTCCCTGAAGTCTTCCTGGAGGAGCTCTGGTGGCTCCCTGAAGTCTTCCTGGAGGAGCTCTCGTGGCTCCCTGAAGTCTTCCTGGAGGAGCCCTGGTGGCTCCCTGAAGTCTTCCTGGAGGAGCCCTGGTGGCTCCCTGAAGTCTTCCTGGAGGAGCCCTGGTGGCTCCCTGAAGTCTTCCTGGAGGAGCCCTGGTGGCTCCCTGAAGTCTTCCTGGAGGAGCTCTGGTGGCTCCCTGAAGTCTTCCTGGAGGAGCCCTGTGGCTCCCTGAAGTCTTCCTGGAGGAGCCTTGGTGGCTCCCTGAAGTCTTCCTGGAGGAGCCCTGGTGGCTCCCTGAAGTCTTCCTGGAGGAGCCCTGGTGGCTCCCTGAAGTCTTCCTGGAGGAGCCCTGGTGGCTCCCTGAAGTCTTCCTGGAGGAGCCTTGGTGGCTCCCTTAAGTCTTCCTGGAGGAGCTCTCGTGGCTCCATACTAAAAGGCCACATCAGTCACACAAGTTCTGCCTGGAATACCAGGACCAGAACCTGGCTCCCCTCAGAGGCACAGGACCTGGCTCCCCTCAGAGGCACAGGACCTGGCTCCCCTCAGAGGCACAGGACCTGGCTCCCCTCAGAGGCACAGGACCTGGCTCCCCTCAGAGGCACAGGACCTGGCTCCCCTCATAGAGGTACAGAACCTGGCTCCCCTCAGAGGTACAGGACCTGGCTCCCCTCAGAGGCACAGAACCTGGCTCCCCTCAGAGGCACAGAACCTGGCTCCCCTCAGAGGCACAGGACCTGGCTCCCCTCAAAGGCACAGGACCTGGCTCCCCTCAGAGGCACAGGACCTGGCTCCCCTCAGAGGCACAGGACCTGGCTCCCCTCAGAGGCACAGGACCTGGCTCCCCTCAGAAGCACAGGACCTGGCTCCCCTCAGAGGCACAGGACCTGGCTCCCCTCAGAGGCACAGGACCTGGCTCCCCTCATAGAGGTACAGAACCTGGCTCCCCTCATAGAGGTACAGAACCTGGCTCCCCTCATAGAGGTACAGAACCTGGCTCCCCTCAGAGGCACAGGGCCTGGCTCCCCTCATAGAGGTACAGAACCTGGCTCCCCTCATAGAGGTACAGAACCTGGCTCCCCTCAGAGGCACAGGACCTGGCTCCCCTCAGAGGCACAGAACCTGGCTCCCCTCAGAGGCACAGGACCTGGCTCCCCTCAGAGGCACAGGACCTGGCTCCCCTCATAGAGGTACAGAACCTGGCTCCCCTCAGAGGCACAGGACCTGGCTCCCCTCAGAGGTACAGAACCTGGCTCCCCTCATAGAGGTACAGAACCTGGCTCCCCTCAGAGGCACAGGACCTGGCTCCCCTCATAGAGGTACAGAACCTGGCTCCCCTCATAGAGGTACAGAACCTGGCTCTCCTCAGAGGCACAGGACCTGGCTCCCCTCATAGAGGTACAGAACCTGGCTCCCCTCATAGAGGTACAGAACCTGGCTCCCCTCAGAGGCACAGGACCTGGCTCCCCTCATAGAGGTACAGAACCTGGCTCCCCTCAGAGGCACAGAACCTGGCTCCCCTCAGAGGTACAGGACCTGGCTCCCCTCATAGAGGTACAGAACCTGGCTCCCCTCATAGAGGGACAGGGAACGAGTGACAACCTGCCGCCCCACTGGAAAAAAGCCTCCATAAAGTCACTGAAGCTTTACAGACAACAGGCGGCTTCACTGACAATGAAGCCTCAAAACCAGCAAATAACTCGGCAAATGATTCAGACAGAACAAGAGATTCATTCAACAACCTGTTTTCTTGATAATACATCACATTTTGATGTCAAAATACTGAACGGACAAAATATGATGTACTATAAATCATAGTAGCTCACAAACAACCATGTTTTCTATGCATGAGTCCATATTAAATGTTAGGTTAGCTTGAGACAATTTAGAATATTTTTTGTAATGTAACAATTCAAAAGGATGGGCTACACTCAACAACCTGCATAACTTGTTAATGCTAATTACCCCCCAGCAGGCAGCGTGGCCCCAGCCCTCACCAGACTTGGTTCTAGACCTGACGAACAACCCACAATGAACTGATGAACCAGAGGGAAGGGGAATTCAGGGCGACTCCTTGAAGCTAACCACAGAGAACAAAACTAAGACTTACCAGGAAGACGGAGTGGTTCAGACTCTCTGAACTCAGCAGTGGTCTGTAATGGTTCGCTGACTTTCTGGTTGCTTTCCTGGTGGAGTGTCACCTGCTTTCTCTGCCTCTGAGGGGGGCCAGGCTCTGGCTCTGGTCCCCCAGTAGGCCAAACACAACTCCATGACTGAGGCAATCTAGTAGTTAGGAGCCATCTCAGCAAGATGGCTCTGGGAAGCCAGCGAGGCTCACCCCAGAAATGAGTGTGTAACCTTACAGACAGATATACTGAGCATTCACTAACATCAGTCCACTGCACATTAAAACAATTTTCAAGAATATAAACCACTTCCTGAATGATGAAGTCAGCAGCCAGTGACAAGTGTCGACTAGGTCTGCCAGGAATACTGACAAGTGTCGACTAGGTCTGCCAGGAATACTGACAAGTGTCGACTAGGTCTGCCAGGAATACTGACAAGTGTCGACTAGGTCTGCCAGGAATACTGACAAGTGTCGACTAGGTCTGCCAGGAATACTGACAAGTGTCGACTAGGTCTGCCAGGAATACTGACAAGTGTCGACTAGGTCTGCCAGGAATACTGACAAGTGTCGACTAGGTCTGCCAGGAATACTGACAAGTGTCGACTAGGTCTGCCAGGAATACTGACAAGTGTCGACTAGGTCTGCCAGGAATACTGACAAGTGTCGACTAGGTCTGCCAGGAATACTGACAAGTGTCGACTAGGTCTGCCAGGAATACTGACAAGTGTCGACTAGGTCTGCCAGGAATACTGACAAGTGTCGACTAGGTCTGCCAGGAATACTGACAAGTGTCGACTAGGTCTGCCAGGAATACTGACAAGTGTCGACTAGGTCTGCCAGGAATACTGACAAGTGTCGACTAGGTCTGCCAGGAATACTGACAAGTGTCGACTAGGTCTGCCAGGAATACTGACAAGTGTCGACTAGGTCTGCCAGGAATACTGACAAGTGTCGACTAGGTCTGCCAGGAATACTGACAAGTGTCGACTAGGTCTGCCAGGAATACTGACAAGTGTCGACTAGGTCTGCCAGGAATACTGACAAGTGTCGACTAGGTCTGCCAGGAATACTGACAAGTGTCGACTAGGTCTGCCAGGAATACTGACAAGTGTCGACTAGGTCTGCCAGGAATACTGACAAGTGTCGACTAGGTCTGCCAGGAATACTGACAAGTGTCGACTAGGTCTGCCAGGAATACTGACAAGTGTCGACTAGGTCTGCCAGGAATACTGACAAGTGTCGACTAGGTATGCCAGGAATACTGACAAGTGTCGACTAGGTATGCCAGGAATACTGACAAGTGTCGACTAGGTCTGCCAGGAATACTGACAAGTGTCGACTAGGTCTGCCAGGAATACTGACAAGTGTCGACTAGGTCTGCCAGGAATACTGACAAGTGTCGACTAGGTCTGCCAGGAATACTGACAAGTGTCGACTAGGTCTGCCAGGAATACTGACAAGTGTCGACTAGGTCTGCCAGGAATACTGACAAGTGTCGACTAGGTCTGCCAGGAATACTGACAAGTGTCGACTAGGTCTGCCAGGAATACTGACAAGTGTCGACTAGGTCTGCCAGGAATACTGACAAGTGTCGACTAGGTCTGCCAGGAATACTGACAAGTGTCGACTAGGTCTGCCAGGAATACTGACAAGTGTCGACTAGGTCTGCCAGGAATACTGACAAGTGTCGACTAGGTCTGCCAGGAATACTGACAAGTGTCGACTAGGTCTGCCAGGAATACTGACAAGTGTCGACTAGGTCTGCCAGGAATACTGACAAGTGTCGACTAGGTCTGCCAGGAATACTGACAAGTGTCGACTAGGTCTGCCAGGAATACTGACAAGTGTCGACTAGGTCTGCCAGGAATACTGACAAGTGTCGACTAGGTCTGCCAGGAATACTGACAAGTGTCGACTAGGTCTGCCAGGAATACTGACAAGTGTCGACTAGGTCTGCCAGGAATACTGACAAGTGTCGACTAGGTCTGCCAGGAATACTGACAAGTGTCGACTAGGTCTGCCAGGAATACTGACAAGTGTCGACTAGGTCTGCCAGGAATACTGACAAGTGTCGACTAGGTCTGCCAGGAATACTGACAAGTGTCGACTAGGTCTGCCAGGAATACTGACAAGTGTCGACTAGGTCTGCCAGGAATACTGACAAGTGTCGACTAGGTCTGCCAGGAATACTGACAAGTGTCGACTAGGTCTGCCAGGAATACTGACAAGTGTCGACTAGGTCTGCCAGGAATACTGACAAGTGTCGACTAGGTCTGCCAGGAATACTGACAAGTGTCGACTAGGTCTGCCAGGAATACTGACAAGTGTCGACTAGGTCTGCCAGGAATACTGACAAGTGTCGACTAGGTCTGCCAGGAATACTGACAAGTGTCGACTAGGTCTGCCAGGAATACTGACAAGTGTCGACTAGGTCTGCCAGGAATACTGACAAGTGTCGACTAGGTCTGCCAGGAATACTGACAAGTGTCGACTAGGTATGCCAGGAATACTGACAAGTGTCGACTAGGTCTGCCAGGAATACTGACAAGTGTCGACTAGGTATGCCAGGAATACTGACAAGTGTCGACTAGGTATGCCAGGAATACTGACAAGTGTCGACTAGGTATGCCAGGAATACTGACAAGTGTCGACTAGTATGCCAGGAATACTGTGATGAGGGCAACTCCTGGCTGCTCCACGGACACTGTAGGTTGT
>NC_091163.1:35717663-35765163 GCF_040958095.1 Procambarus clarkii
ACCAGCTCCCTGCTGGTGTCTTCCCCGCCAGGGTGTGTGACCAGCTCCCTGCTGGTGTCTTCCCGCCAGGTGTGTGACCAGCTCCCTGCTGGTGTCTTCCCCGCCAGGTGTGTGACCAGCTCCCTGCTGGTGTCTCCCCGCCAGGTGTGTGACCAGCTCCCTGCTGGTGTCTTCCCCGCCAGGTGTGGACCAGCTCCCTGCTGGTGTCTTCCCCGCCAGGTGTGTGACCAGCTCCCTGCTGGTGTCTTCCTCGCCAGGTGTGTGACCAGCTCCCTGCTGGTGTCTTCCCCGCCAGGTGTGTGACCAGCTCCCTGCTGGTGTCCACACCTTCCTCGCCAGGTGTGTGACCAGCTCCCTGCTGGTGTCTTCCCCGCCAGGTGTGTGACCAGCTCCCTGCTGGTGTCTTCCCCGCCAGGTGTGTGACCAGCTCCCTGCTGGTGTCCACACCGTCCCCGCCAGGTGTGTGACCAGCTCCCTGCTGGTGTCCACACCGTCCCCGCCAGGTGTGTGACCAGCTCCCTGCTGGTGTCTTCCCCGCCAGGTGTGTGACCAGCTCCCTGCTGGTGTCTTCCCCGCCAGGTGTGTGACCAACTCCCTGCTGGTGTCTTCCCCGCCAGGTGTGTGACCAGCTCCCTGCTGGTGTCTTCCCCGCCAGGTGTATGACCAGCTCCCTGCTGGTGTCTTCCCCACTAGGTGTGTGACCAGCTCCCTGCTGGTTCCTTCCCCGCCAGGTGTGTGACCAGCTCCCTGCTGGTGTCTTCCCCGCCAGGTGTGTGACCAGCTCCCTGCTGGTGTCTTCCCCGCCAGGTGTGTGACCAGCTCCCTGCTGGTGTCTTCCCCGCCAGGTGTGTGACCAGCTCCCTGCTGGAGTCTTCCCCACTAGGTGTGTGACCAGCTCCCTGCTGGTGTCTTCCCCGCCAGGTGTGTGACCAGCTCCCTGCTGGAGTCTTCCCGCCAGGTGTGTGACCAGCTCCCTGCTGGTGTCTTCCCCGCCAGGTGTGTGACCAGCTCCCTGCTTGTGTCTTCCCCGCCAGGTGTGTGACCAGCTCCCTGCTGGTGTCTTCCCCGCCAGGTGTGTGACCAGCTCCCTGCTGGTGTCTTCCCCGCCAGGTGTGTGACCAGCTCCCTGCTGGTGTCTTCCTTGCCAGGTGTGTGACCAGCTCCCTGCTGGTGTCTTCCCCGCCAGGTGTGTGACCAGCTCCCTGCTGGTGTCCACACCTTCCTCGCCAGGTGTGTGACCAGCTCCCTGCTGATGTCTTCCCCGCCAGGTGTGTGACCAGCTCCCTGCTGGTGTCTTCCCCACCAGGTGTGTGACCAGCTCCCTGCTGGTGTCTTCCCCGCCAGGTGTGTGACCAGCTCCCTGCTGGTGTCTTCCAAGCCAGGTGTGTGACCAGCTCCCTGCTGGTGTCTTCCCCGCCAGGTGTGTGACCAGCTCCCTGCTGGTGTCCACACCGTCCCCGCCAGGTGTGTGACCAGCTCCCTGCTGGTGTCTTCCCCGCCAGGTGTGTGACCAGCTCCCTGCTGGTGTCTTCCCCGCAGGTGTGTGACCAGCTCCCTGCTGGTGTCTTCCCCGCCAGGTGTGTGACCAGCTCCCTGCTGGTGTCTTCCCCGCCAGGTGTGTGACCAGCTCCCTGCTGGTGTCTTCCCCGCAGGTGTGTGACCAGCTCCCTGCTGGTGTCTTCCCCGCCAGTGTGTGACCAGCTCCCTGCTGGTGTCTTCCCCGCCAGGTGTGTGACCAGCTCCCTGCTGGTGTCTTCCCCGCAGGTGTGTGACCAGCTCCCTGCTGGTGTCTTCCCCGCAGGTGTGTGACCAGCTCCCTGCTGGTGTCTTCCCCGCCAGGTGTGTGACCAGCTCCCTGCTGGTGTCTTCCCCGCAGGTGTGTGACCAGCTCCCTGCTGGTGTCTTCCCCGCCAGGTGTGTGACCAGCTCCCTGCTGGTGTCTTCCCCGCCAGGTGTGTGACCAGCTCCCTGCTGGTGTCTTCCCCGCCAGGTGTGTGACCAGCTCCCTGCTGGTGTCCACACCGTCCCCGCCAGGTGTGTGACCAGCTCCCTGCTGGTGTCTTCCCCGCCAGGTGTGTGACCAGCTCCCTGCTGGTGTCTTCCCCGCAGGTGTGTGACCAGCTCCCTGCTGGTGTCTTCCCCGCCAGGTGTGTGACCAGCTCCCTGCTGGTGTCCACACCGTCCCCGCCAGGTGTGTGACCAGCTCCCTGCTGGTGTCTTCCCCGCCAGGTGTGTGACCAGCTCCCTGCTGGTGTCTTCCCCACCAGGTGTGTGACCAGCTCCCTGCTGGAGTCTTCCCCGCCAGGTGTGTGACCAGCTCCCTGCTGGTGTCTTCCCCGCCAGGTGTGTGACCAGCTCCCTGCTGGTGTCTTCCCCGCCAGGTGTGTGACCAGCTCCCTGCTGGAGTCTTCCCCGCCAGGTGTGTGACCAGCTCCCTGCTGGTGTCCACACCGTCCCCGCCAGGTGTGTGACCAGCTCCCTGCTGGTGTCTTCCCCGCCAGGTGTGTTACCAGCTCCCTGCTGGTGTCTACAAGCGTACCGCCAGGTGTGTGACCAGCTCCCTGCTGGTGTCTTCCCCGCCAGGTGTGTGACCAGCTCCCTGCTGGTGTCTTCCCCGCCAGGTGTGTGAACCAGCTCCCTACTGGTGTCTTCCCCCACCAGGGTGTGTGACCAGCTCCTGCTGGTGTCTTCCCCGGGACCAGGTGTGTGACCAGCTCCCTGCTGTGAGTCTTCCCCGCCAGGTGTGGGAACCAGCTCCTGCTGGTGTCTTCCCCGCCAGGTGTGTGACCAGCTCCCTGCTGGTGTCTATCCCCGCCAGGTGTGTGACCAGCTCCTGCTGGTGTCTTCCCGCCAGGTGTGTGACCAGCTCCCTGCTGGTGTCCCCACCGTCCCGCCGGTGTGTGACCAGCTCCCTGCTGGTGTCCACACCGTCCCCGCCAGGTGTGTGACCAGCTCCCTGCTTGTGTCCCGACCACCGTCCCCGCCAGGTGTGTGACCAGCTCCCTGCTGGTGTCCACACCGTCCCCGCCAGGTGTGTGGACCAGCTCCCTGCTGGTGTCTTCCCCGCAGGTGTGTTGACCAGCTCCCTGCTGGTGTCCACACCGTCCCGCCAGGTGTGTGACCAGCTCCCTGCTGGTGTCTTCCAACCAAGGTGTGTGGACCAGCTCCCTGCTGGTGTCTCCCCGCCAGGTGTGTGACCAGCTCCCTGCTGTGTCCACACCGTCCCCGCCAGGTGTGTGACCAGCTCCCTGCTGGTGTCTTCCCCGCCAGGTGTGTGACCAGCTCCCTGCTGGTGTCTTCCCCGCCAGGTGTGTGACCAGCTCCCTGCTGGTGTCTTCCCCGCCAGGGTGTGTGACCAGCTCCCTGCTGGTGTCTTCCCCGCCAGGTGTGTGACCAGCTCCCTGCTGGTGTCTTCCCCGCCAGGTGTGTGACCAGCTCCCTGCTGGTGTCCACACCTTCCCTCGCCAGGTGTGTGACCAGCTCCCTGCTGGTGTCTTCCCCGCCAGTGTGTGGACCAGCTCCTGCTGGTGGTCCTTCCCCGCCAGGTGTGTGACCAGCTCCCTGCTGGTGTCTTCCCCGCCAGGTGTGTGACCAGCTCCCTGCTGGTGTCTTCCCCGCCAGGTGTGTGACCAGCTCCCTGCTGGTGTCTTCCCCGCCCAGGTGTGTGACCAGCTCCCTGCTGGTGTCTTCCCCGCCAGGTGTGTGGACCCAGCTCCCTGCTGGTGTCTTCCCCGCACAGGTGTGTGACCAGCTCCCTGCTGGTGTCTTCACACCGTCCACGCCAGGTATTGTGACCAGCTCCCTGCTGGTGGTCCACACCAGTCCCCGCCAGGTGTGTGACCAGCTCACTGCCTGGTGGTCTTCCCCGCCAGAGTGTTGACCAGCTCCCTGCTGGTGTTCTTCCCCACCAGGTGTTTGTGACCAGCTTCCCTGCTGGAGTCTTCCCCGCCAGGTGTGTGACCAGCCCCCTGCTGGGGTCTTCCCCGCCAGGTGTGTGACCAGCTCCCTGCTGGTGTCTTCCCCGCCAGGTGTGTGACCAGCTCCCTGCTGGTGTCTTCCCCACCAGGTGTGTGACCAGCTCCCTGCTGGTGTCTTCCCCGCCAGGTGGTGTGACCAGCTCCCTGCTGGTGTCTTCCCCGCCAGGTGTGTGACCAGCTCCCTGCTGGTGTCTTCCCCGCCAGGTGTGTGACCAGCTCCCGGCTGGTGTCCTTCCCCGCCAAGGTGTGTTTGACCAGCTCCCTGCTGGTGTCTTCCCCGCCAGGTGTGTGACCAGCTCCCTGCTGGTGTCTTCCCCGCCAGGTGTGTGACCAGCTCCCTGCTGGTGTCTTCCCCCGCTCAGGTGTGTGACCAGCTCCTGCTGGTTGTCTTACCCCGCCAGGTGTGATGTGACCAGCTCCCTGCTGGTGTCTTCCCCGCCAGGTGTGTGGACCAGCTCCCTGCTGTGTCTTCCCCGCCAGGTGTGTGACCAGCTCCCTGCTGGTGTCTTCCCCGCCAGGTGTGTGACCAGCTCCCTGCTGGTGTTCTTCCCCGCCAGGTGTAGTGACCAGCTCCCTGCTGGTCTGTCTTCCCCGCCAGGTGTGTGACCAGCTCCCTGCTGGATGTCTTCCCCGCCAGGTGTGTGACAGCTCCCTGCTGGTGTCTTCTCCCGCCAGGTGTGTGACCAGCTCCCTGCTGGTGTCTTCCCCACCAGGTGTGTGACCAGCTCCCTGCTGGTGTCTTCCCCGCCAGGTGTGTGACCAGCTCCCTGTTGGTGTCTTCCCCGCCAGGTGTGTGACCAGCTCCCTGCTGGTGTCCACACCGTCCCCGCCAGGTGTGTGACCACCTCCCTGCTGGTGTCTTCCCCGCCAGGTGTGTGACCAGCTCCCTGCTGGTGTCCACACCGTCCCCGCCAGGTGTGTGACCACCTCCCTGCTGGTGTCTTCCCCGCCAGGTGTGTGACCAGCTCCCTGCTGGTGTCTTCCCCGCCAGGTGTGTGACCAGCTCCCTGCTGGTGTCTTCCCCGCCAGGTGTGTGACCAGCTCCCTGCTGGTGTCTTCCTCGCCAGGTGTGTGACCAGCTCCCTGCTGGTGTCTTCCCCGCCAGGTGTGTGACCAGCTCCCTGCTGGTGTCTTCCCGCCAGGTGTGTGACCAGCTCCCTGCTGGTGTCTTCCCCGCCAGGTGTGTGACCAGCTCCCTGCTGGTGTCTTCCCCGCCAGGTGTGTGACCAGCTCCCTGCTGGTGTCTTCCCCGCCAGGTGTGTGACCAGCTCCCTGCTGGTGTCTTCCCCGCCAGGTGTGTGACCAGCTCCCTGCTGGTGTCTTCCCCGCCAGGTGTGTGACCAGCTCCCTGCTGGTGTCCACACCGTCCCCGCCAGGTGTGTGACCAGTTCCCTGCTGGTGTCCACACCGTCCCCGCCAGGTGTGTGACCAGCTCCCTGCTGGTGTCTTCCCCGCCAGGTGTGTGACCAGTTCCCTGCTGGTGTCCACACCGTCCCCGCCAGGTGTGTGACCAGCTCCCTGCTGGTGTCTTCCCCGCCAGGTGTGTGACCAGCTCCCTGCTGGTGTCCACACCGTCCCCGCCAGGTGTGTGACCAGCTCCCTGCTGGTGTCTTCCCCGCCAGGTGTGTGACCAGCTCCCTGCTGGTGTCCCACACCGTCCCCGCCAGGTGTGTGACCAGCTCCCTGCTGGTGTCTTCCCCGCCAGGGTGTGTGACCAGCTCCCTGCTGGTGTCCACACCGTCCCCGCCAGGTGTGTGACCAGCTCCCTGCTGGTGTCCCACACCGTCCCCGCCAGGTGTGTGACCAGCTCCCTGCTGGTGTCCACACCGTCCCCGCCAGGTGTGTGACCAGCTCCCTGCTGGTGTCTTCCCCGCCAGGTGTGTGACCAGCTCCCTGCTGGTGTCCACACCGTCCCCGCCAGGTGTGTGACCAGCTCCCTGCTGGTGTCTTCCCCGCCAGGTGTGTGACCAGCTCCCTGCTGGTGTCTTCCCCGATAGGTGTGTGACCAGCTCCCTGCTGGTGTCTTCCTCGCCAGGTGTGTGACCAGCTCCCTGCTGGTGTCTTCCCCGCCAGGTGTGTGACCAGCTCCCTGCTGGTGTCTTCCCCGCCAGGTGTGTGACCAGCTCCCTGCTGGTGTCTTCCCCGCCAGGTGTGTGACCAGCTCCCTGCTGGTGTCTTCCCCGCCAGGTGTGTGACCAGCTCCCTGCTGGTGTCTTCCCCGCCAGGTGTGTGTGACCAGCTCCCTGCTGGTGTCTTCCCCGCCAGGTGTGTGACCAGCTCCCTGCTGGTGTCCACACCGTCCCCGCCAGGTGTGTGACCAGCTCCCTGCTGGTGTCTTCCCCGCCAGGTGTGTGACCAGCTCCCTGCTGGTGTCTTCCCCGCCAGGTGTGTGACCAGCTCCCTGCTGGTGTCCACACCGTCCCCGCCAGGTGTGTGACCAGCTCCCTGCTGGTGTCTTCCCCGCCAGGTGCGTGACCAGCTCCCTGCTGGTGTCCACACCGTCCCCGCCAGGTGTGTGACCAGCTCCCTGCTGGTGTCTTCCCCGCCAGGTGTGTGACCAGCTCCCTGCTGGTGTCCACACCGTCCCCGCCAGGTGTGTGACCAGCTCCCTGCTGGTGTCTTCCCCGCCAGGTGTGTGACCAGCTCCCTGCTGGTGTCTTCTGTTACGGCCCTCTCGGGACGCAACGGGGTCCTTTCTCTGATATTGTTAGAGTCAGATATAGATATCCGTTCCCAAGCCAGTAGAGGCTATCAAGGGATGAGATCCGTGACGCAAGTAACTTAAAGGGAGTACGGAAAGAAAGCTAAGAACTTAATATTATAATTATTACCATCACCGTTTAAATATATAAAATAAATGAGTGCACAAGGGGGAGGGGTATTAACACTAGACAAGGGGATTATTCACAAATTAGTCTTCTGCTGAAGACGCTGGTGCCATAACTCTCGGTGCCGAGTCCTTGGTGCTTTCTTCGTGGCCTCACGACGTGTCCTCTGAGAATGCCGAGCCTACCCGGGCCACAGGTCAGCCAAAACACAGGTCCACTGGAGGCACCGCCCTGGAGGCCGTCAACCACACGTCCAGCTGGTCTGCTGGCAGGTTCTGAGCCCACAAGGCTGGTACGGCCACTCCACGGACGATGAAAGGGGAACGCCCTAGACAGGAGCTTCGTGTGACACCACAAGTCACTCTCCTGTCTTCAGTACCCCAGTGGATGATCGTCTCCAACAGTCGGTCCCGGGTAAATCCTTTTACTGCCACTCCACTGGCAGGCTAATACACCACAGTGTTCTTCCAGGGGGGACGACGTCACAACAGCTGCAGCAAGGTTCAAGGTATGGAGACTGGCTGCCTCGGGTAGACTGACTCGACTCCCATCACAGTAGTCCCAGGTCGACTCTGTAAGCAGACACGTCATCAATAACTGGGACACTAAAACACCTCACTTACGAGCTCGGGCACAAACACCTGACGTATCCAGTCCATAGATGGCGCTGTCGTCGGAGCACCACCTCACCAGAGGTCAGTGGCGGCGGTGTAGAGTGCTGAACCAGACTGGAAACTGGTCCTCGAGGCCAGTACACGCTGTCCTCACCAGGTGTCGTCGTCCGTTTGGCGGGGGTTTCGGGAGCTGACCCACAGATGGCGTGGTTGTCACTGCTCCAGGCTCGGACGCTGGATCCGGGTTCGGTCACACACCCGCCAGTGTGTGACCAGCTCCCTGCTGGTGTCTTCCCCGCCAGGTGTGTGACCAGCTCCCTGCTGGTGTCTTCCCCGCCAGGTGTGTGACCAGCTCCCTGCTGGTGTCTTCCCCGCCAGGTGTGTGACCAGCTCCCTGCTGGTGTCTTCCCCGCCAGGTGTGTGACCAGCTCCCTGCTGGTGTCTTCCCCGCCAGGTGTGTGACCAGCTCCCTGCTGGTGTCTTCCCCGCCAGGTGTGTGACCAGCTCCCTGCTGGTGTCTTCCCCGCCAGGTGTGTGACCAGCTCCCTGCTGGTGTCCACACCGTCCCCGCCAGGTGTGTGACCAGCTCCCTGCTGGTGTCTTCCCCGCCAGGTGTGTGACCAGCTCCCTGCTGGTGTCTTCCCCGCCAGGTGTGTGACCAGCTCCCTGCTGGTGTCCACACGTCCCCGCCAGGTGTGTGACCAGCTCCCTGCTGGTGTCTTCCCCGCCAGGTGTGTGACCAGCTCCCTGCTGGTGTCTTCCCCGCCAGGTGTGTGACCAGCTCCCTGCTGGTGTCTTCCCCGCCAGGTGTGTGACCAGCTCCCTGCTGGTGTCTTCCCCGCCAGGTGTGTGACCAGCTCCCTGCTGGTGTCTTCCCCGCCAGGTGTGTGACCAGCTCCCTGCTGGTGTCTTCCCCGCCAGGTGTGTGACCAGCTCCCTGCTGGTGTCGTCCCCGCCAGGTGTGTGACCAGCTCCCTGCTGGTGTCTTCCCCGCCAGGTGTGTGACCAGCTCCCTGCTGGTGTCCACACCGTCCCCGCCAGGTGTGTGACCAGCTCCCTGCTGGTGTCTTCCCCGCCAGGTGTGTGACCAGCTCCCTGCTGGTGTCTTCCCCGCCAGGTGTGTGACCAGCTCCCTGCTGGTGTCCACACCGTCCCCGCCAGGTGTGTGACCAGCTCCCTGCTGGTGTCTTCCCCGCCAGGTGTGTGACCAGCTCCCTGCTGGTGTCTTCCCCGCCAGGTGTGTGACCAGCTCCCTGCTGGTGTCTTCCCGCCAGGTGTGTGACCAGCTCCCTGCTGGTGTCTTCCCCGCCAGGTGTGTGACCAGCTCCCTGCTGGTGTCTTCCCCGCCAGGTGTGTGACCAGCTCCCTGCTGGTGTCTTCCCGCCAGGTGTGTGACCAGCTCCCTGCTGGTGTCTTCCCCGCCAGGTGTGTGACCAGCTCCCTGCTGGTGTCTTCCCCGCCAGGTGTGTGACCAGCTCCCTGCTGGTGTCTTCCCCGCCAGGTGTGTGACCAGCTCCCTGCTGGTGTCTTCCCCGCCAGGTGTGTGACCAGCTCCCTGCTGGTGTCTTCCCCGCCAGGTGTGTGACCAGCTCCCTGCTGGTGTCTTCCCGCCAGGTGTGTGACCAGCTCCCTGCTGGTGTCTTCCCCGCCAGGTGTGTGACCAGCTCCCTGCTGGTGTCTTCCCCGCCAGGTGTGTGACCAGCTCCCTGCTGGTGTCTTCCCCGCCAGGTGTGTGACCAGCTCCCTGCTGGTGTCTTCCCCGCCAGGTGTGTGACCAGCTCCCTGCTGGTGTCTTCCCCGCCAGGTGTGTGACCAGCTCCCTGCTGGTGTCTTCCCCGCCAGGTGTGTGACCAGCTCCCTGCTGGTGTCTTCCCCGCCAGGTGTGTGACCAGCTCCCTGCTGGTGTCTTCCCCGCCAGGTGTGTGACCAGCTCCCTGCTGGTGTCTTCCCCGCCAGGTGTGTGACCAGCTCCCTGCTGGTGTCCTCCCCGCCAGGTGTGTGACCAGCTCCCTGCTGGTGTCTTCCCCGCCAGGTGTGTGACCAGCTCCCTGCTGGTGTCTCCCGCCAGGTGTGTGACCAGCTCCCTGCTGGTGTCTTCCCCGCCAGGTGTGTGACCAGCTCCCTGCTGGTGTCTTCCCCGCCAGGTGTGTGACCAGCTCCCTGCTGGTGTCTTCCCCGCCAGGTGTGTGACCAGCTCCCTGCTGGTTCCCCGCCAGGTGTGTGACCAGCTCCCTGCTGGTGTCTTCCCCGCCAGGTGTGTGACCAGCTCCCTGCTGGTGTCTTCCCCGCCAGGTGTGTGACCAGCTCCCTGCTGGTGTCTCCCCGCCAGGTGTGTGACCAGCTCCCTGCTGGTGTCGTCCCCGCCAGGTGTGTGACCAGCTCCCTGCTGGTGTCTTCCCCGCCAGGTGTGTGACCAGCTCCCTGCTGGTGTCTTCCCCGCCAGGTGTGTGACCAGCTCCCTGCTGGTGTCTTCCCCGCCAGGTGTGTGACCAGCTCCCTGCTGGTGTCTTCCCCGCCAGGTGTGTGACCAGCTCCCTGCTGGTGTCTTCCCCGCCAGGTGTGTGACCAGCTCCCTGCTGGTGTCTTCCCCGCCAGGTGTGTGACCAGCTCCCTGCTGGTGTCTTCCCCGCCAGGTGTGTGACCAGCTCCCTGCTGGTGTCTTCCCCGCCAGGTGTGTGACCAGCTCCCTGCTGGTGTCGTCCCCGCCAGGTGTGTGACCAGCTCCCTGCTGGTGTCTTCCCCGCCAGGTGTGTGACCAGCTCCCTGCTGGTGTCTTCCCCGCCAGGTGTGTGACCAGCTCCCTGCTGGTGTCTTCCCCGCCAGGTGTGTGACCAGCTCCCTGCTGGTGTTCCCCGCCAGGTGTGTGACCAGCTCCCTGCTGGTGTCTTCCCCGCCAGGTGTGTGACCAGCTCCCTGCTGGTGTCTTCCCCGCCAGGTGTGTGACCAGCTCCCTGCTGGTGTCTTCCCCGCCAGGTGTGTGACCAGCTCCCTGCTGGTGTCTTCCCCGCCAGGTGTGTGACCAGCTCCCTGCTGGTGTCTTCCCCGCCAGGTGTGTGACCAGCTCCCTGCTGGTGTCTTCCCCGCCAGGTGTGTGACCAGCTCCCTGCTGGTGTCTTCCCCGCCAGGTGTGTGACCAGCTCCCTGCTGGTGTCTTCCCCGCCAGGTGTGTGACCAGCTCCCTGCTGGTGTCTTCCCGCCAGGTGTGTGACCAGCTCCCTGCTGGTGTCTTCCCCGCCAGGTGTGTGACCAGCTCCCTGCTGGTGTCTTCCCCGCCAGGTGTGTGACCAGCTCCCTGCTGGTGTCTTCCCGCCAGGTGTGTGACCAGCTCCCTGCTGGTGTCTTCCCCGCCAGGTGTGTGACCAGCTCCCTGCTGGTGTCTTCCCCGCCAGGTGTGTGACCAGCTCCCTGCTGGTGTCTTCCCCGCCAGGTGTGTGACCAGCTCCCTGCTGGTGTCTTCCCCGCCAGGTGTGTGACCAGCTCCCTGCTGGTGTCTTCCCCGCCAGGTGTGTGACCAGCTCCCTGCTGGTGTCTTCCCCGCCAGGTGTGTGACCAGCTCCCTGCTGGTGTCTTCCCCGCCAGGTGTGTGACCAGCTCCCTGCTGGTGTCTTCCCCGCCAGGTGTGTGACCAGCTCCCTGCTGGTGTCTTCCCGCCAGGTGTGTGACCAGCTCCCTGCTGGTGTCTTCCCCGCCAGGTGTGTGACCAGCTCCCTGCTGGTGTCTTCCCCGCCAGGTGTGTGACCAGCTCCCTGCTGGTGTCTTCCCCGCCAGGTGTGTGACCAGCTCCCTGCTGGTGTCTTCCCCGCCAGGTGTGTGACCAGCTCCCTGCTGGTGTCTTCCCCGCCAGGTGTGTGACCAGCTCCCTGCTGGTGTCTTCCCCGCCAGGTGTGTGACCAGCTCCCTGCTGGTGTCTTCCCCGCCAGGTGTGTGACCAGCTCCCTGCTGGTGTCTTCCCCGCCAGGTGTGTGACCAGCTCCCTGCTGGTGTCTCCCCGCCAGGTGTGTGACCAGCTCCCTGCTGGTGTCTTCCCCGCCAGGTGTGTGACCAGCTCCCTGCTGGTGTCTTCCCCGCCAGGTGTGTGACCAGCTCCCTGCTGGTGTCTTCCCCGCCAGGTGTGTGACCAGCTCCCTGCTGGTGTCTTCCCCGCCAGGTGTGTGACCAGCTCCCTGCTGGTGTCTTCCCCGCCAGGTGTGTGACCAGCTCCCTGCTGGTGTCTTCCCCGCCAGGTGTGTGACCAGCTCCCTGCTGGTGTCTTCCCCGCCAGGTGTGTGACCAGCTCCCTGCTGGTGTCTTCCCCGCCAGGTGTGTGACCAGCTCCCTGCTGGTGTCTTCCCCGCCAGGTGTGTGACCAGCTCCCTGCTGGTGTCTTCCCCGCCAGGTGTGTGACCAGCTCCCTGCTGGTGTCTTCCCCGCCAGGTGTGTGACCAGCTCCCTGCTGGTGTCTTCCCCGCCAGGTGTGTGACCAGCTCCCTGCTGGTGTCTTCCCCGCCAGGTGTGTGACCAGCTCCCTGCTGGTGTCTTCCCCGCCAGGTGTGTGACCAGCTCCCTGCTGGTGTCTTCCCCGCCAGGTGTGTGACCAGCTCCCTGCTGGTGTCTTCCCCGCCAGGTGTGTGACCAGCTCCCTGCTGGTGTCTTCCCCGCCAGGTGTGTGACCAGCTCCCTGCTGGTGTCTTCCCCGCCAGGTGTGTGACCAGCTCCCTGCTGGTGTCTTCCCCGCCAGGTGTGTGACCAGCTCCCTGCTGGTGTCTTCCCCGCCAGGTGTGTGACCAGCTCCCTGCTGGTGTCTTCCCCGCCAGGTGTGTGACCAGCTCCCTGCTGGTGTCTTCCCCGCCAGGTGTGTGACCAGCTCCCTGCTGGTGTCTTCCCCGCCAGGTGTGTGACCAGCTCCCTGCTGGTGTCTTCCCCGCCAGGTGTGTGACCAGCTCCCTGCTGGTGTCCCCCGCCAGGTGTGTGACCAGCTCCCTGCTGGTGTCTTCCCCGCCAGGTGTGTGACCAGCTCCCTGCTGGTGTCTTCCCCGCCAGGTGTGTGACCAGCTCCCTGCTGGTGTCTTCCCGCCAGGTGTGTGACCAGCTCCCTGCTGGTGTCTTCCCCGCCAGGTGTGTGACCAGCTCCCTGCTGGTGTCTTCCCCGCCAGGTGTGTGACCAGCTCCCTGCTGGTGTCTTCCCGCCAGGTGTGTGACCAGCTCCCTGCTGGTGTCTTCCCCGCCAGGTGTGTGACCAGCTCCCTGCTGGTGTCTTCCCCGCCAGGTGTGTGACCAGCTCCCTGCTGGTGTCTTCCCCGCCAGGTGTGTGACCAGCTCCCTGCTGGTGTCTTCCCCGCCAGGTGTGTGACCAGCTCCCTGCTGGTGTCTTCCCCGCCAGGTGTGTGACCAGCTCCCTGCTGGTGTCTTCCCCGCCAGGTGTGTGACCAGCTCCCTGCTGGTGTCTTCCCCGCCAGGTGTGTGACCAGCTCCCTGCTGGTGTCTTCCCCGCCAGGTGTGTGACCAGCTCCCTGCTGGTGTCTTCCCCGCCAGGTGTGTGACCAGCTCCCTGCTGGTGTCTTCCCCGCCAGGTGTGTGACCAGCTCCCTGCTGGTGTCTTCCCCGCCAGGTGTGTGACCAGCTCCCTGCTGGTGTCTTCCCCGCCAGGTGTGTGACCAGCTCCCTGCTGGTGTCTTCCCCGCCAGGTGTGTGACCAGCTCCCTGCTGGTGTCTTCCCCGCCAGGTGTGTGACCAGCTCCCTGCTGGTGTCTTCCCGCCAGGTGTGTGACCAGCTCCCTGCTGGTGTCTTCCCCGCCAGGTGTGTGACCAGCTCCCTGCTGGTGTCTTCCCCGCCAGGTGTGTGACCAGCTCCCTGCTGGTGTCTTCCCCGCCAGGTGTGTGACCAGCTCCCTGCTGGTGTCTTCCCCGCCAGGTGTGTGACCAGCTCCCTGCTGGTGTCTTCCCCGCCAGGTGTGTGACCAGCTCCCTGCTGGTGTCTTCCCCGCCAGGTGTGTGACCAGCTCCCTGCTGGTGTCTTCCCCGCCAGGTGTGTGACCAGCTCCCTGCTGGTGTCTTCCCCGCCAGGTGTGTGACCAGCTCCCTGCTGGTGTGTCCCCGCCAGGTGTGTGACCAGCTCCCTGCTGGTGTCTTCCCCGCCAGGTGTGTGACCAGCTCCCTGCTGGTGTCTTCCCCGCCAGGTGTGTGACCAGCTCCCTGCTGGTGTCGTCCCCGCCAGGTGTGTGACCAGCTCCCTGCTGGTGTCTTCCCCGCCAGGTGTGTGACCAGCTCCCTGCTGGTGTCTTCCCCGCCAGGTGTGTGACCAGCTCCCTGCTGGTGTCCACACCGTCCCCGCCAGGTGTGTGACCAGCTCCCTGCTGGTGTCTTCCCCGCCAGGTGTGTGACCAGCTCCCTGCTGGTGTCTTCCCCGCCAGGTGTGTGACCAGCTCCCTGCTGGTGTCGTCCCCGCCAGGTGTGTGACCAGCTCCCTGCTGGTGTCTTCCCCGCCAGGTGTGTGACCAGCTCCCTGCTGGTGTCTTCCCCGCCAGGTGTGTGACCAGCTCCCTGCTGGTGTCTTCCCCGCCAGGTGTGTGACCAGCTCCCTGCTGGTGTCTTCCCCGCCAGGTGTGTGACCAGCTCCCTGCTGGTGTCTTCCCCGCCAGGTGTGTGACCAGCTCCCTGCTGGTGTCCCTTCCCCGCCAGGTGTGTGACCAGCTCCCTGCTGGTGTCTTCCCCGCCAGGTGTGTGACCAGCTCCCTGCTGGTGTCTTCCCCGCCAGGTGTGTGACCAGCTCCCTGCTGGTGTCTTCCCCGCCAGGTGTGTGACCAGCTCCCTGCTGGTGTCTTCCCCGCCAGGTGTGTGACCAGCTCCCTGCTGGTGTCTTCCCCGCCAGGTGTGTGACCAGCTCCCTGCTGGTGTCTTCCCCGCCAGGTGTGTGACCAGCTCCCTGCTGGTGTCTTCCCCGCCAGGTGTGTGACCAGCTCCCTGCTGGTGTCTTCCCCGCCAGGTGTGTGACCAGCTCCCTGCTGGTGTCTTCCCCGCCAGGTGTGTGACCAGCTCCCTGCTGGTGTCTTCCCCGCCAGGTGTGTGACCAGCTCCCTGCTGGTGTCCCCGCCAGGTGTGTGACCAGCTCCCTGCTGGTGTCTTCCCCGCCAGGTGTGTGACCAGCTCCCTGCTGGTGTCTTCCCCGCCAGGTGTGTGACCAGCTCCCTGCTGGTGTCTTCCCGCCAGGTGTGTGACCAGCTCCCTGCTGGTGTCTTCCCCGCCAGGTGTGTGACCAGCTCCCTGCTGGTGTCTTCCCCGCCAGGTGTGTGACCAGCTCCCTGCTGGTGTCTTCCCCGCCAGGTGTGTGACCAGCTCCCTGCTGGTGTCTTCCCCGCCAGGTGTGTGACCAGCTCCCTGCTGGTGTCTTCCCCGCCAGGTGTGTGACCAGCTCCCTGCTGGTGTCTTCCCCGCCAGGTGTGTGACCAGCTCCCTGCTGGTGTCTTCCCCGCCAGGTGTGTGACCAGCTCCCTGCTGGTGTCTTCCCCGCCAGGTGTGTGACCAGCTCCCTGCTGGTGTCTTCCCGCCAGGTGTGTGACCAGCTCCCTGCTGGTGTCTTCCCCGCCAGGTGTGTGACCAGCTCCCTGCTGGTGTCTTCCCCGCCAGGTGTGTGACCAGCTCCCTGCTGGTGTCTTCCCCGCCAGGTGTGTGACCAGCTCCCTGCTGGTGTCTTCCCCGCCAGGTGTGTGACCAGCTCCCTGCTGGTGTCTTCCCCGCCAGGTGTGTGACCAGCTCCCTGCTGGTGTCTTCCCCGCCAGGTGTGTGACCAGCTCCCTGCTGGTGTCTTCCCCGCCAGGTGTGTGACCAGCTCCCTGCTGGTGTCTTCCCCGCCAGGTGTGTGACCAGCTCCCTGCTGGTGTCTTCCCCGCCAGGTGTGTGACCAGCTCCCTGCTGGTGTCTTCCCCGCCAGGTGTGTGACCAGCTCCCTGCTGGTGTCTTCCCCGCCAGGTGTGTGACCAGCTCCCTGCTGGTGTCGTCCCCGCCAGGTGTGTGACCAGCTCCCTGCTGGTGTCTTCCCCGCCAGGTGTGTGACCAGCTCCCTGCTGGTGTCTTCCCCGCCAGGTGTGTGACCAGCTCCCTGCTGGTGTCTTCCCCGCCAGGTGTGTGACCAGCTCCCTGCTGGTGTCTTCCCCGCCAGGTGTGTGACCAGCTCCCTGCTGGTGTCTTCCCCGCCAGGTGTGTGACCAGCTCCCTGCTGGTGTCTTCCCCGCCAGGTGTGTGACCAGCTCCCTGCTGGTGTCTTCCCCGCCAGGTGTGTGACCAGCTCCCTGCTGGTGTCTTCCCCGCCAGGTGTGTGACCAGCTCCCTGCTGGTGTCTTCCCCGCCAGGTGTGTGACCAGCTCCCTGCTGGTGTCTTCCCCGCCAGGTGTGTGACCAGCTCCCTGCTGGTGTCTTCCCGCCAGGTGTGTGACCAGCTCCCTGCTGGTGTCTTCCCCGCCAGGTGTGTGACCAGCTCCCTGCTGGTGTCTTCCCCGCCAGGTGTGTGACCAGCTCCCTGCTGGTGTCTTCCCCGCCAGGTGTGTGACCAGCTCCCTGCTGGTGTCCACACCGTCCCCGCCAGGTGTGTGACCAGCTCCCTGCTGGTGTCTTCCCCGCCAGGTGTGTGACCAGCTCCCTGCTGGTGTCCACACCGTCCCCGCCAGGTGTGTGACCAGCTCCCTGCTGGTGTCTTCCCCGCCAGGTGTGTGACCAGCTCCCTGCTGGTGTCCACACCGTCCCCGCCAGGTGTGTGACCAGCTCCCTGCTGGTGTCTTCCCCGCCAGGTGTGTGACCAGCTCCCTGCTGGTGTCCACACCGTCCCCGCCAGGTGTGTGACCAGCTCCCTGCTGGTGTCCACACCGTCCCCGCCAGGTGTGTGACCAGCTCCCTGCTGGTGTCCACCGTCCCGCCAGGTGTGTGACCAGCTCCCTGCTGGTGTCTTCCCCGCCAGGTGTGTGACCAGCTCCCTGCTGGTGTCCACACCGTCCCCGCCAGGTGTGTGACCAGCTCCCTGCTGGTGTCTTCCCCGCCAGGTGTGTGACAAGCTCCTGCTGGTGTCTTCCCCGATAGGTGTGTGACCAGCTCCCTGCTGGTGTCTTCCTCGCCAGGTGTGTGACCAGCTCCCTGCTGGTGTCCTTCCCCGCCAGGTGTGTGACCAGCTCCCTGCTGGTGTCTTCCCCGCCAGGTGTGTGACCAGCTCCCTGCTGGTGTCTTCCCCGCCAGGTGTGTGACCAGCTCCCTGCTGGTGTCTTCCCCGCCAGGTGTGTGACCAGCTCCCTGCTGGTGTCTTCCCCGCCAGGTGTGTGACCAGCTCCCTGCTGGTGTCCACACCGTCCCCGCCAGGTGTGTGACCAGCTCCCTGCTGGTGTCTTCCCCGCCAGGTGTGTGACCAGCTCCCTGCTGGTGTCTTCCCCGCCAGGTGTGTGACCAGCTTCCTGCTGGTGTCCACACCGTCCCCGCCAGGTGTGTGACCAGCTCCCTGCTGGTGTCTTCCCCGCCAGGTGCTTGACCCAGCTCCCTGCTGGTGTCCCACACCGTCCCCGCCAGGTGTGTGACCAGCTCCCTGCTGGTGTCTTCCCCGCCAGGTGTGTGACCAGCTCCCTGCTGGTGTCCACACCGTCCCCGCCAGGTGTGTGACCAGCTCCCTGCTGGTGTCTTCCCGCCAGGTAGGTGTGTGACCAGCTCCCTGCTGGTGTCTTCTGTTACGGCCCTCTCGGACGCACGGGGTCCATTTCTCTGATATTGTTAGAGTCGATATAGATATCCGTTCCCAAGCCAGTAGAGGCTATCAAGGGATGAGATCCGTTGACGCAAGTAACTTAAAGGGAGTACGGAAAGAAAGCTAAGAACTTAATATTATAATTATTACCATCACCGTTTAAATATATAAAATAAATGAGTGCACAAGGGGGAGGGGTATTAACACTAGACAAGGGATTATTCACAAATTAGTCTTCTGCTGAAGACGCTGGTGCCATAACTCTCGGTGCCGAGTCCTTGGTGCTTTCTTCGTGGCCTCACGACGTGTCCTCTGAGAATGCCGAGCCTACCCGGGCCACAGGTCAGCCAAAACACAGGTCCACTGGAGGCACCGCCCTGGAGGCCGTCAACCACACGTCCAGCTGGTCTGCTGGCAGGTTCTGAGCCCACAAGGCTGGTACGGCCACTCCACGGACGATGAAAGGGGAACGCCCTAGACAGGAGCTTCGTGTGACACCACAAGTCACTCTCCTGTCTTCAGTACCCCAGTGGATGATCGTCTCCAACAGTCGGTCCCGGGTAAATCCTTTTACTGCCACTCCACTGGCAGGCTAATACACCACAGTGTTCTTCCAGGGGGGACGACGTCACAACAGCTGCAGCAAGGTTCAAGGTATGGAGACTGGCTGCCTCGGGTAGACTGACTCGACTCCCATCACAGTAGTCCCAGGTCGACTCTGTAAGCAGACACGTCATCAATAACTGGGACACTAAAACACCTCACTTACGAGCTCGGGCACAAACACCTGACGTATCCAGTCCATAGATGGCGCTGTCGTCGGAGCACCACCTCACCAGAGGTCAGTGGCGGCGGTGTAGAGTGCTGAACCAGACTGGAAACTGGTCCTCGAGGCCAGTACACGCTGTCCTCACCAGGTGTCGTCGTCCGTTTGGCGGGGGTTTCGGGAGCTGACCCACAGATGGCGTGGTTGTCACTGCTCCAGGCTCGGACGCTGGATCCGGGTTCGGTCACACACCCGCCAGGTGTGTGACCAGCTCCCTGCTGGTGTCTTCCCCGCCAGGTGTGTGACCAGCTCCCTGCTGGTGTCTTCCCCGCCAGGTGTGTGACCAGCTCCCTGCTGGTGTCTTCCCCACCAGGTGTGTGACCAGCTCCCTGCTGGTGTCTTCCCCGCCAGGTGTGTGACCAGCTCCCTGTTGGTGTCTTCCCCGCCAGGTGTGTGACCAGCTCCCTGCTGGTGTCTTCCCCGCCAGGTGTGTGACCAGCTCCCTGCTGGTGTCTTCCCGCCAGGTGTGTGACCAGCTCCCTGCTGGTGTCCACACCGTCCCGCCAGGTGTGTGACCAGCTCCCTGCTGGTGTCTTCCCCGCCAGGTGTGTGACCAGCTCCCTGCTGGTGTCTTCCCCGCCAGGTGTGACCAGCTCCCTGCTGGTGTCCACACCGTCCCCGCCAGGTGTGTGACCAGCTCCCTGCTGGTGTCTTCCCGCCAGGTGTGTGACCAGCTCCCTGCTGGTCTTCCCCGCCAGGTGTGTGACCAGCTCCCTGCTGGTGTCTTCCCCGCCAGGTGTGTGACCAGCTCCCTGCTGGTGTCTTCCCCGCCAGGTGTGTGACCAGCTCCCTGCTGGTGTCTTCCCCGCCAGGTGTGTGACCAGCTCCCTGCTGGTGTCTTCCCCGCCAGGTGTGTGACCAGCTCCCTGCTGGTGTCCACACCGTCCCCGCCAGGTGTGTGACCAGCTCCCTGCTGGTGTCTTCCCCGCCAGGTGTGTGACCAGCTCCCTGCTGGTGTCCACACCGTCCCCGCCAGGTGTGTGACCAGCTCCCTGCTGGTGTCTTCCCCGCCAGGTGTGTGACAGCTCCCTGCTGGTGTCTTCCCCGCCAGGTGTGTGACCAGCTCCCTGCTGGTGTCCACACCGTCCCCGCCAGGTGTGTGACCAGCTCCCTGCTGGTGTCCACACCGTCCCCGCCAGGTGTGTGACCAGCTCCCTGCTGGTGTCTTCCCCGCCAGGTGTGTGACCAGCTCCCTGCTGGTGTCTTCCCCGCCAGGTGTGTGACCAGCTCCCTGCTGGTGTCTTCCTCGCCAGGTGTGTGACCAGCTCCCTGCTGGTGTCTTCCCCGCCAGGTGTGTTACCAGCTCCCTGCTGGTGTCTTCCCCGCCAGGTGTGTGACCAGCTCCCTGCTGGTGTCTTCCTCGCCAGGTGTGTGACCAGCTCCCTGCTGGTGTCTTCCCCGCCAGGTGTGTGACCAGCTCCCTGCTGGTGTCTTCCCCGCCAGGTGTGTGACCAGCTCCCTGCTGGTGTCTTCCCCGCCAGGTGTGTTACCAGCTCCCTGCAGGTGTCTTCCCCGCCAGGTGTGTGACCAGCTCCCTGCTGGTGTCTTCCCCGCCAGGTGTGTGACCAGCTCCCTGCTGGTGTCTTCCCTGCCAGGTGTGTGACCAGCTCCCTGCTGGTGTCTTCCCCGCCAGGTGTGTGACCAGCTCCCTGCTGGTGTCTTCCCCGCCAGGTGTGTGACCAGCTCCCTGCTGGTGTCCACACCGTCCCCGCCAGGTGTGTGACCAGCTCCCTGCTGGTGTCTTCCCGCCAGGTGTGTGACCAGCTCCCTGCTGGTGTCTTCCCCCAGGTGTGTGACCAGCTCCCTGCTGGTGTCTTCCCCGCCAGGTGTGTGACCAGCTCCCTGCTGGTGTCTTCCCCGCCAGGTGTGTGACCAGCTCCCTGCTGGTGTCTTCCCCGCCAGGTGTGACCAGCTCCCTGCTGGTGTCCTCCCTGCCAGGTGTGTGACCAGCTCCCTGCTGGTGTCCTCCCCGCCAGGTGTGTGACCAGCTCCCTGCTGGTGTCTTCCCCGCCAGGTGTGTGACCAGCTCCCTGCTGGTGTCCACACCGTCCCCGCCAGGTGTGTGACCAGCTCCCTGCTGGTGTCTTCCCCGCCAGGTGTGTGACCAGCTCCCTGCTGGTGTCTTCCCGCCAGGTGTGTGACCAGCTCCCTGCTGGTGTCCACACCGTCCCCGCCAGTGTGTGACCAGCTCCCTGCTGGTGTCTTCCCCGCCAGGTGTGACCAGCTCCCTGCTGGTGTCTTCCCCGCCAGGTGGTGACCAGCTCCCTGTGGTGTCTTCCCCGCCAGGTGTGTGACCAGCTCCCTGCTGGTGTCTTCCCCGCCAGGTGTGTGACCAGCTCCCTGCTGGGTCCACACCGTCCCCGCAGGTGTGTGACCAGCTCCCGCTGGTGTCTTCCCCGCCAGGTTGTGACCAGCTCCCTGCTGGTGTCTTCCCCGCCAGGTGTGTGACCAGCTCCCTGCTGGTGCACACCGTCCCCGCCAGGTGTGTGACCAGCTCCCTGCTGGTGTCTTCCCCGCCAGGTGTGTGACCAGCTCCCTGCTGGGTCTTCCCCGCCAAGGTGTGTGACCAGCTCCCTGCTGGTGTCTTCCCGCCAGGTGGTGACCAGCTCCCTGCTGGTGTCTTCCCCGCCAGGTGTGTGACCAGCTCCCTGCTGGTGTCTTCCCCGCCAGGTGTGTGACCAGCTCCCTGCTGGTGTCTTCCCCGCCAGGTGTGTGACCAGCTCCCTGCTGGTGCCACACCGTCCCCGCCAGGTGTGTGACCAGCTCCCTGCTGGTGTCCCCGCCAGGTGTGTGACCAGCTCCCTGCTGGTGTCTTCCCCGCCAGGTGTGTGACCAGCTCCCTGCTGTGTGTTCCCCGCCAGGTGTGTGACCAGCTCCCTGCTGGTGTCTTCCCGCCAGGTGTGTGACCAGCTCCCTCTGGTGTCTTCCCCGCCAGGGTGTGTGACCAGCTCCCTGCTGGTGTCTTCCCCGCCAGGTGTGTGACCAGCTCCCTGCTGGTGTCCACACCGTCCCCGCCAGGTGTGTGACCAGCTCCCTGCTGGTGTCTTCCCCGCCAGGTGTGTGACCAGCTCCTGCTGGTGTCTTCCCGCCAGGTGTGTGACCAGTCCCTGCTGGTGTCTTCCCCGCCAGGTGTGTGACCAGCTCCCTGCTGTGTTTCCCCGCCAGGTGTGTGAACCAGCTCCCTGCTGGTGTCTTCCCGCCAGGTGTGTGACCAGCTCCCTGCTGGTGTCTTCCCCGCCAGGGTGTGACCAGCTCCCTGCTGGGTCGTCCCCGCCAGGTGTGTGACCAGCTCCCTGCTGGTGTCTTCCCCGCCAGGTGTGTGACCAGCTC
The DNA here is from genome assembly GCF_040958095.1 of Procambarus clarkii. Lineage (NCBI taxonomy): Eukaryota > Metazoa > Arthropoda > Malacostraca > Decapoda > Cambaridae > Procambarus > Procambarus clarkii. Next base: position 35,738,933 of record NC_091163.1, read on the forward strand.
CCTGGGTGTCCACCGTCCCCGCCAGGTGTTGTGACCACTCCTGCTGGTGTCTTCCCGCCAGGTGTGTGACCAGCTCCCTGCTGGTGTCGTCCCGGCCAGGTGGTGACCAGCTCCCTGCTGGTGTCTTCCCCGCCAGGTGTGTACCAGCTCCCGCTGGGGTCTTCCACGCCAGGTGTGTGACCAGCTCCCTGCTGGTGTCTTCCTCGCCAGGTGTGTGACCAGCTCCCTGCTGGTGTCTTCCCCGCCAGGTGTGTGACCAGCTCCCTGCTGGTGTCTTCCCCGCCAGGTGTGTGACCAGCTCCCTGCTGGTGTCTTCCGCCAGGTGTTGACCAGCTCCCTGCTGGGTCTTCCCCGCCAGGTGTGTGACCAGCTCCCTGCTGGTGTCTTCCCCGCCAGGTGGTGTGACCCGCTCCCTGTGGTGTCTTCCCCGCCAGGTGTGTGACCAGCTCCCGCTGGTGTCTTCCCCGCCAGGTGTGTGACCAGCTCCCTGATGGTGTCTTCCCGCCAGGTGTGTGACCAGCTCCCTGCTGGTGTCCCACCGTCCCGCAGGTGTGTGACCAGCTCCCTGCTGGTGTCTTCCCCGCCAGGTGTGTGACCAGCTCCTGCTGGTGTCTTCCCCGCCAGGTGTGTGACCAGCTCCCTGCTGGTGTCTTCCCCGCCAGGTGTGTGACCAGCTCCCTGCTGGTGTCTTCCCCGCCAGGTGTGTGACCAGCTCCCTGGTGTCTTCCCCGCCAGGTGTGACCAGCTCCTGCTGGTGTCTCCCTGCCAGGTGTGTGACCAGCTCCCTGCTGGGTCTCCCGCCAGGTGTGTGACCAGCTCCCTGCTGGTGTCTTCCCCGCCAGGTGTGGACCAGCTCCCTGCTGGTGTCCCCCGCGCCAGGTGTGTGACCAGCTCCCTGCTGGTGTCTTCCCCGCCAGGTGTGTGACCAGCTCCCTGCTGGTGTCTTCCCCGCCAGGTGTGTGACCAGCTCCCTGTGGTGTCCTTCCCGCCAGGTGTGTGACCAGCTCCCTGCTGGTGTCTCCCGCCAGGTGTGTGACCAGCTCCCTGCTGGTGTCTTCCCGCCAGGGTGGTGACCAGCCCTGCTGGTGTCTTCCCCGCCAGGTGTGTGACCAGCTCCCGCTGGTGTCTTCCCGCAGGTGTGTGACCAGCTCCCTGCTGGTGTCTTCCCCGCCAGGTGTGTGACCAGCTCCCTGCTGGTGTCCACACCGTCCCCGCCAGGTGTGTGACCAGCTCCCTGCTGGTGTCTTCCCCGCCAGGTGTGTGACCAGCTCCCTGCTGGTGTCTTCCCCGCCAGGTGGTGACCAGCTCCCTGCTGGGTCTTCCCCGCCAGGTGTGTGACCAGCTCCCTGCTGGTGTTTCCCGCCAGGTTGTGACCAGCTCCCTGCTGGTGTCTTCCCCGCCAGGTGTGTGACCAGCTCCTGCTGGTGTCCCACCGCCCGCCAGTGTGTGGACCAGCTCCCTGCTGGTGTCGTCCCCGCCAGGTGTGTGACCAGCTCCCTGCGGGTCTTCCCCGCCAGGTGTGTGACCAGCTCCCTGCTGGTGTCCACACCGTCCCCGCCAGGTGTGTGACCAGCTCCCTGCTGGTGTCTTCCCCGCCAGGTGTGTGACCAGCTCCCTGCTGGTGTCTTCCCCGCCAGGTGTGTGACCAGCTCCCTGCTGGTGTCTTCCCCGCCAGGTGTGTGACCAGCCCCTGCTGGTGTCCACACCCCCGCCAGTGGTGTGACCAGCTCCCTGCTGGTGTCTTCCCCGCCAGGTGTGTGACCAGCTCCCTGCTGGTGTCTTCCCCGCCAGGTGTGTGACCAGCTCCCTGCTGGTGTCTTCCCCGCCAGGTGTGTGACCAGCTCCCTGCTGGGTCTTCCCCGCCAGGTGTGTGACCAGCTCCCTGCTGGTGTCTTCCCCGCCAGGTGTGTGACCAGCTCCCTGCTGGTGTCTTCCCGCCAGGTGTGTTACCAGCTCCCTGCTGGTTTCCCCGCAAGGTGGTGGACCAGCTCCCTGCTGGTGTCTTATCGCCAGGTGTGGACCAGCTCCCTGCTGGTGTCTTCCCGCCAGGTGTGTGACCAGCTCCCTGCTGGTGTCTTCCCGCCAGGTGTGTGACCAGCTCCCTGCTGGTGTCTTCCCCGCCAGGGTGTTGACCAGCTCCCTGCTGGTGTCTCCCCGCCAGGTGTGTGACCAGCTCCTGCTGGTGTCTTCCCGCCAGGTGTGTGACCAGCTCCCTGAGGGGTGTCTTCCCGCCAGGTGTTGTTGACCAGCTCCCTGCAGGTGTCTTCCCCGCCAGGTGTGTGACCAGCTCCCTGCTGGTGTCTTCCCCGCCAGGTGTGTGACCAGCGCCCTGCTGGATGTCTTCCCCCGGCCAGGTGTGTGACCAGCTCTCGTTTCCCTGATGGTGTCCACACCGTCCCCGCCAGTGTGTGTGACCAGCTCCCTGCTGGGTGTCTTCCCGCCAGGTGTGTGACCAGCTCCCTGCTGGTGTCCACACCGTCCCTGCCAGGGTGTGGTGACCTCCAGCTCCCTGCTGGTGTCCGTCCCCGCCAGGTGTGTGACCAGCTCCCTGCTGGTGTCTTCCTCGCCAGGGTGTGTGAACCAGCTCCCTGCTGGTGCCACCTTCCCCCGCCAGGTGTGTATACCAGCTCCCTGCTGGTGTCTTTCCCCGCCAGGGTGTGGACCAGCTCCCTGCTGGTGGTCTTCCCTCGCCAGTGTGTGTGACCAGCTCCCTGCTGGTGTCCCCTTTCCCCGCCAGGTGTGTGACCAGCCTTCACTGCTGGTGTCTTCCCCGCCAGGTGTGTGACCTAGCTCCCTGCTGGTGTCTTCCCCGCCAGGTGTGTACCAGCTCCCTGCTGGTGTCTTCCCCCGCCAGGTGTGTGACCAGCTCCCTGCTGGTGTCTTCCCCGCCAGGTGTTGTGACCAGCTCCCTGCTGGTGTCTTCCCGCCAGGTGTGTGACCAGCTCCCTGCTGGTGTCTCCCGCCAGGTGTTTGGACCAGCTCCCTGCTGGTGTCTTCCCCGCCAGGTGTGTGACCAGCTCCCTGCTGGGTCTTCCCGCCAGGTGTGTGACCAGCTCCCTGCTGGTGTCGTCCCCGCCAGGGTGTGACCAGCTCCCTGCTGGTGTCTTCCCCGCCAGGTGTGTGACCAGCTCCTGCTGGTGTCGTCCCGCCGGTGTGTGTGACCAGCTCCCTGCTGGTGTCTTCCCACCGCCAGGTGTGTGACCAGCTCCCTGCTGGTGCTTCCCCGCCAGTGTGTGACCAGCTCCCTGCTGGTGTCTTCCCCGCCAGGTGTGTGACCAGCTCCCTGCTGGTGTCTTCCCGCCAGGCCAGGTGTGTGACCAGCTCCCTGCTGGTGTCTTCCCCGCCAGGTGTGTGACCAGCTCCCTGCTGGTGTCTTCCCCGCCAGGTGTGTGACCAGCTCCCTGCTGGTGTCTTCCCCGCCAGGTGTGTGACCAGCTCCCTGCTGGTGTCTTCCCCGCCAGGTGTGTGACCAGCTCCCTGCTGGTGTCTTCCCCGCCAGGTGTGTGACCAGCTCCCTGCTGGTGTCTTCCCCGCCAGGTGTGTGACCAGCTCCCTGCTGGTGTCTTCCCCGCCAGGTGTGTGACCAGCTCCCTGCTGGTGTCCACACCGTCCCCGCCAGGTGTGTGACCAGCTCCCTGCTGGTGTCTTCCCGCCAGGTGTGTGACCAGCTCCCTGCTGGTGTCCACACCGTCCCCGCCAGGTGTGTGACCAGCTCCCTGCTGGTGTCTTCCCCGCCAGGTGTGTGACCAGCTCCCTGCTGGTGTCTTCCCCGCCAGGTGTGTGACCAGCTCCCTGCTGGTGTCTTCCCCGCCAGGTGTGTGACCAGCTCCCTGCTGGTGTCTTCCTCGCCAGGTGTGTGACCAGCTCCCTGCTGGTGTCTTCCCCGCCAGGTGTGTTACCAGCTCCCTGCTGGTGTCTTCCCCGCCAGGTGTGTGACCAGCTCCCTGCTGGTGTCTTCCTCGCCAGGTGTGTGACCAGCTCCCTGCTGGTGTCTCCCCGCCAGGTGTGTGACCAGCTCCCTGCTGGGTGTCTTCCCCGCCAGGTGTGTGACCAGCTCCCTGCTGGTGTCTTCCCCGCCAGGTGTGTGTACCAGCTCCCTGCAGGTGTCTTCCCCGCAGGTGTGTGACCAGCTCCCTGCTGGTGTCTTCCCCGCCAGGTGTGTGACCAGCTCCCTGCTGGTGTCTTCCCCGCCAGGTGTGTGACCAGCTCCCTGCTGGTGTCTTCCCCGCCAGGTGTGTGACCAGCTCCCTGCTGGTGTCTTCCCCGCCAGGTGTGTGACCAGCTCCCTGCTGTGTCCACACCGTCCCCGCCAGGTGTGTGACCAGCTCCCTGCTGGTGTCTTCCCCGCCAGGTGTGTGACCAGCTCCCTGCTGGTGTCCTTCCCCGCCAGGTGTGTGACCAGCTCCCTGCTGGTGTCTTCCCCGCCAGGTGTGTGACCAGCTCCCTGCTGGTGTCTTCCCCGCCAGGTGTGTGACCAGCTCCCTGCTGGTGTCTTCCCCGCCCAGGTGTGACCAGCTCCCTGCTGGTGTCCTCCCTGCCAGGTGGTGTGACCAGCTCCCTGCTGGTGTCCTCCCCGCCAGGTGTGTGACCAGCTCCCTGCTGGTGTCTTCCCCCGCCAGGTGTGTGACCAGCTCCCTGCTGGTGTCCACACCGTCCCCGCCAGGTGTGTGACCAGCTTCCCTGCTGGTGTCTTCCCCGCCAGGTGTGTGACCAGCTCCCTGCTGGTGTCTTCCCCGCCAGGTGTGTGACCAGCTCCCTGCTGGTGTCTTCCCCTGCCAGGTGTGTGACCAGCTCCCCTGCTGGTGTCTTCCCCGCCAGGTGTGTGACCAGCTCCCTGCTGGTGTCTTCCCCGCCAGGTGTGTGACAGCTCCCTGCTGGTGTCGTCCCCGCCAGGTGTGTGACCAGCTCCCTGCTGGTGTTCTTCCCCGCCAGGTGTGTGCCCAGCTCCCTGCTGGTGTCTTCCCCGCCAGGTGTGTGACCAGCTCCCTGCTGGTGTCCACACCGTCCCCGCCAGGGTGTGTGACCAGCTCCCTGCTGGTGTCTCCCCCGCCAGGTGTGTGACCAGCTCACCTGCTGGTGTCTTCCCCGCCAGGTGTGTGACCAGCTCCCTGCTGGTGTCTTCCCGCCAGGTGTGTGACAGCTCCTGCTGGTGTCTTCCCCTGCCAGGTGTGTGACCAGCTCCCTGCTGGTGTTTCCCCGCCAGGTGTGTGACCAGCTCCCTGCTGGTGTCCACACCGTCCCCGCCAGGTGTGTGACCAGCTCCCTGCTGGTGTCTTCCCCGCCATGTGTGTGACCAGCTCCCTGCTGGTGTTCTTCCCCGCCAGGTGTGTGACCAGCTCCCTGCTGGTGTCTTCCCCGCCAGGTGTGTGACCAGCTCCCTGCTGGTGTCTTCCCCGCCAGGTGTGACCAGCTCCCTGCTGGTGTCCTCCCTGCCAGGTGTGTGACCAGCTCCCTGCTGGTGTCCTCCCCGCCAGGTGTGTGACCAGCTCCCTGCTGGTGTCTTCCCCGCCAGGTGTGTGACCAGCTCCCTGCTGGTGTCCACACCGTCCCCGCCAGGTGTGTGACCAGCTCCCTGCTGGTGTCTTCCCCGCCAGGTGTGTGACCAGCTCCCTGCTGGTGTCTTCCCCGCCAGGTGTGTGACCAGCTCCCTGCTGGTGTCCACACCGTCCCCGCCAGGTGTGTGACCAGCTCCCTGCTGGTGTCTTCCCCGCCAGGTGTGTGACCAGCTCCCTGCTGGTGTCTTCCCCGCCAGGTGTGTGACCAGCTCCCTGCTGGTGTCTTCCCCGCCAGGTGTGTGACCAGCTCCCTGCTGGTGTCTTCCCCGCCAGGTGTGTGACCAGCTCCCTGCTGGTGTCCACACCGTCCCCGCCAGGTGTGTGACCAGCTCCCTGCTGGTGTCTTCCCCGCCAGGTGTGTGACCAGCTCCCTGCTGGTGTCCTCACCGTCCCCGCCAGGTGTGTGACCAGCTCCCTGCTGGTGTCTTCCCCGCCAGGTGTGTGACCAGCTCCCTGCTGGTGTCTTCCCCGCCAGGTGTGTGACCAGCTCCCTGCTGGTGTCTTCCCCGCCAGGTGTGTGACCAGCTCCCTGCTGGTGTCTTCCCTGCCAGGTGTGTGACCAGCTCCCTGCTGGTGTCTTCCCCGCCAGGTGTGTGACCAGCTCCCTGCTGGTGTCTTCCCCGCCAGGTGTGTGACCAGCTCCCTGCTGGTGTCTTCCCCGCCAGGTGTGTGACCAGCTCCCTGCTGGTGTCTTCCCCGCCAGGTGTGTGACCAGCTCCCTGCTGGTGTCCACACCGTCCCCGCCAGGTGTGTGACCAGCTCCCTGCTGGTGTCTTCCCCGCCAGGTGTGTGACCAGCTCCCTGCTGGTGTCTTCCCCGCCAGGTGTGTGACCAGCTCCCTGCTGGTGTCTTCCCCGCCAGGTGTGTGACCAGCTCCCTGCTGGTGTCTTCCCCGCCAGGTGTGTGACCAGCTCCCTGCTGGTGTCTTCCCCGCCAGGTGTGTGACCAGCTCCCTGCTGGTGTCTTCCCCGCCAGGTGTGTGACCAGCTCCCTGCTGGTGTCTTCCCCGCCAGGTGTGTGACCAGCTCCCTGCTGGTGTCTTCCCCGCCAGGTGTGTGACCAGCTCCCTGCTGGTGTCGCCCCCGCCAGGTGTGTGACCACCTCCCTGCTGGTGTCTTCCCCGCCAGGTGTGTGACCAGCTCCCTGCTGGTGTCTTCCCCGCCAGGTGTGTGACCAGCTCCCTGCTGGTGTCCACACCGTCCCCGCCAGGTGTGTGACCAGCTCCCTGCTGGTGTCTTCCCCGCCAGGTGTGTGACCAGCTCCCTGCTGGTGTCTTCCCCGCCAGGTGTGTGACCAGCTCCCTGCTGGTGTCTTCCCCGCCAGGTGTGTGACCAGCTCCCTGCTGGTGTCTTCCCTGCCAGGTGTGTGACCAGCTCCCTGCTGGTGTCTTCCCCGCCAGGTGTGCGACCAGCTCCCTGCTGGTGTCTTCCCCGCCAGGTGTGTGACCAGCTCCCTGCTGGTGTCTTCCCCGCCAGGTGTGTGACCAGCTCCCTGCTGGTGTCTTCCCCGCCAGGTGTGTGACCAGCTCCCTGCTGGTGTCCACACCGTCCCCGCCAGGTGTGTGACCAGCTCCCTGCTGGTGTCTTCACCGCCAGGTGTGTGACCAGCTCCCTGCTGGTGTCTTCCCCGCCAGGTGTGTGACCAGCTCCCTGCTGGTGTCGTCCCCGCCAGGTGTGTGACCACCTCCCTGCTGGTGTCTTCCCCGCCAGGTGTGTGACCAGCTCCCTGCTGGTGTCCACACCGTCCCCGCCAGGTGTGTGACCAGCTCCCTGCTGGTGTCTTCCCCGCCAGGTGTGTGACCAGCTCCCTGCTGGTGTCTTCCCCGCCAGGTGTGTGACCAGCTCCCTGCTGGTGTCTTCCCCGCCAGGTGTGTGGCCAGCTCCCTGCTGGTGTCTTCCCCGCCAGGTGTGTGACCAGCTCCCTGCTGGTGTCTTCCCCGCCAGGTGTGTGACCAGCTCCCTGCTGGTGTCTTCCCCGCCAGGTGTGTGACCAGCTCCCTGCTGGTGTCTTCCCCGCCAGGTGTGTGACCAGCTCCCTGCTGGTGTCTTCCCCGCCAGGTGTGTGACCAGCTCCCTGCTGGTGTCTTCCCCACCAGGTGTGTGACCAGCTCCCTGCTGGTGTCCACACCGTCCCCGCCAGGTGTGTGACCAGCTCCCTGCTGGAGTCTTCCCCACCAGGTGTGTGACCAGCTCCCTGCTGGTGTCCACACCGTCCCCGCCAGGTGTGTGACCAGCTCCCTGCTGGTGTCTTCCCGCCAGGTGTGTGACCAGCTCCCTGCTGGTGTCTTCCCCGCCAGGTGTGTGACCAGCTCCCTGCTGGTGTCTTCCCCGCCAGGTGTGTGACCAGTTCCCTGCTGGTGTCCACACCGTCCCCGCCAGGTGTGTGACCAGCTCCCTGCTGGTGTCTTCCCCACCAGGTGTGTGACCAGCTCCCTGCTGGTGTCCACACCGTCCCCGCCAGGTGTGTGACCAGCTCCCTGCTGGTGTCTTCCCCGCCAGGTGTGTGACCAGCTCCCTGCTGGTGTCTTCCCCGCCAGGTGTGTGACCAGCTCCCTGCTGGTGTCTTCCCCGCCAGGTGTGTGACCAGCTCCCTGCTGGTGTCTTCCCCGCCAGGTGTGTGACCAGCTCCCTGCTGGTGTCTTCCCCGCCAGGTGTGTGACCAGCTCCCTGCTGGTGTCTTCCCCGCCAGGTGTGTGACCAGCTCCCTGCTGGTGTCCACACCGTCCCCGCCAGGTGTGTGACCAGCTCCCTGCTGGTGTCCACACCGTCCCCGCCAGGTGTGTGACCAGCTCCCTGCTGGTGTCCACACCGTCCCCGCCAGGTGTGTGACCAGCTCCCTGCTGGTGTCCACACCGTCCCCGCCAGGTGTGTGACCAGCTCCCTGCTGGTGTCCACACCGTCCCCGCCAGGTGTGTGACCAGCTCCCTGCTGGTGTCCACACCGTCCCCGCCAGGTGTGTGACCAGCTCCCTGCTGGTGTCTTCCCCGCCAGGTGTGTGACCAGCTCCCTGCTGGTGTCCACACCGTCCCCGCCAGGTGTGTGACCAGCTCCCTGCTGGTGTCCACACCGTCCCCGCCAGGTGTGTGACCAGCTCCCTGCTGGTGTCCACACCGTCCCCGCCAGGTGTGTGACCAGCTCCCTGCTGGTGTCCACACCGTCCCCGCCAGGTGTGTGACCAGCTCCCTGCTGGTGTCCACACCGTGTGGTAATGTGTGTGATCTCTGAGGGTTTTGTTCCATGTCTAAATGTCTTAACTATTGGCCAGTGTTAGAGTAGGATTTATAGTGGTGATTAGCATAATTTTGGTCTCAAACTTTTGTAAAATTTCCCGTCTGTGTCAATTGTTGAATCCTCTTAGCCCTTTGGCTATAGTGGCTGACAACCGTCCCATAATTAATGACAGTCATAGACAGTGCTCTCCAAGTCAAGCAATGTTTCTTGCCTCGTTGCTTGATATAGTCTCAATGGTCAAGGCAGATGGTGGCAGCGTTATTTAGTCCTGTGTAGCATTTCCTTGTTGGCAGTGTACCTTTGGTTCCGGTGTAACCATCATATGTCAGCTCATATTACAGTGTTCAATAACAGTGTTACCAACTGCGACCAATGGGAAGTGTTACTCAGGATAAGTAGTAGTGTTACATTATTAGTTAGTTTATATTTTATAGTGGTGTTACAACCGCCATATTGGAACAACATCTGGCTGCCCCCCCCCCCCCTGCCCCCCTCCTCAATGTCAGTAATTTAACTCAATTCAAAATAGGTGCATCTTGTCGCCTCTCAAATACAACCCAAACATTTCCTCGACCAGGCCTCCTTTTTGTTGCACCCCCCAAGGAAGCAGCCCGTAGCAGCTGTCTAACTCCCAGGTACCTATTTACTGCTAGGTAAACAGGGGCATCAGGGTGAAAGAAACTATGCCCATTTGTTTCCGCCTCCACCGGGGCTCTAACCCGGAACCTGAGGACTACGAACCCTGAGCGCTGTGCACTGAGCCTTGAGGGCCCGACATGTTCTACACATGAAGGTGTGTGTGGCGTGAGCGTTCAGCACAGGAGTGCCTAACGCACTCTACACCTCTCATCACGCACGCTTCCCAAACATCTTCCAGATGCGCACTACAAGTGTACTTTGTTTTTTTGCTGTTAAACGCGCGCCTGGAGGAGCGGGAGCGGCGGCGCAGGAGGAGCTGCGCGGGTCAGCGGGGCCGCCAGATCCAGTCCTTCCCAGAACTGGTCCACTTCACCTCCTCTGGACCCATTGTGGGGGAGGGGGGGAGGTCTGGTCGAGGGGGGGGGGAGGTCTGGTCGAGGGGGGGGAGGTCTGGTCGAGGGGGGGGAGGTCTGGTCGAGGGGGGGAGGTCTGGTCGAGGGGGGGGGAGGTCTGGTCGAGGGGGGGGAGGTCTGGTCGAGGGGGGGGAGGTCTGGTCGAGGGGGGGGGAGGTCTGGTCGAGGGGAGGGAGGTCTGGTCGAGGGGGGGGAGGTCTGGTCGAGGGGGGGGGAGGTCTGGTCGAGGGGGGGGGAGGTCTGGTCGAGGGGGGGGAGGTCTGGTCGAGGGGGGGGAGGTCTGGTCGAGGGGGGGGGAGGTCTGGTCGAGGGGGGGGAGGTCTGGTCGAGGGGGGGGGAGGTCACAGGGTGGGTGGTTCACCTATTGGCCCTATGCTACGTAGATCCTATTTATATCTACCCAAACTCATTTATATATATGTCTAGCCTGCGCTTGAAACAACCCAGTCATCCCACGTGTACTGTTTTACCTGTTAATCTGTTCTACAAATCACCAAAACTGTTACAAGATACAAGATTACAAGATACGAGCTAGATACAAGATACGAGCTAGATGGTGTTGTGATTGCGAAGTCGGATTGCGAAAGGGATCTGGGAGTTATGATTAGTAAGAATTTAAAACAAAAGGATCAATGCATAAATGTTCGTAATAAGGCAAATCGGACACTTGGATTTATTAATCGCAGCGTTAGTAACAAGACACCTGGTGTGGTTCTCAAGCTATATCTTGCTCTAGTTAGGCCCCATTTAGATTATGCAGTTCAGTTTTGGTCGCCATATTATAGAATGGATATAAATTCACTTGAACGTGTCCAGCGTAGGATGACTAAGTTAATTCCCCAAATTAGAAATCTTTCATATGAAGAAAGATTAACAAAGCTTAAGTTGCATTCACTGGAAAGGCGAAGAGTTAGGGGTGACATGATAGAGGTTTACAAGTGGATGAATGGACATAACCGGGGGGATATTAATAGGGTATTAAAAGTATCAACACAGGACAGAACACGAAACAATGGATATAAATTGGATAAGTTTAGATTTAGGAAAGACTTGGGTAAATACTGGTTCAGTAACAGGGTTGTTGATTTGTGGAACCAATTGCCGCGTAACATTGTGGAGGTGGGGTCCCTCGATTGTTTCAAGCACGGGTTGGACAAGTATATGAGTGGGATTGGGTGGTTATAGAATAGGAGCTGCCTCGTATGGGCCAATAGGCCTTCTGCAGTTACCTTTGTTCTTATGTTCTTATGTTCTTATGTTCCCATGCCAGTATTTATCCAGGTCTTTCCTGAATCGAAACTTATCAAATTTATATAAACTATTTTGTATTTTATTTTGCGTTCCATATTAATATTTCATTTGTTAAACGCTTTTAGCCGTTACCATACTTGAAAACCCTCCAGCTGCTGGTTTCCTCAAGTGTATGAATTCCTGCTTCCTCATACCCTTAATCACTAGACCTACTAGAATCACTGATAGTACTGCCTCTGATCTTGACCACATCTGGACCAACATAACCTCTCCACTTACTTCAGAGATAATCACTGATAGTACTGCCTCTGATCTTGACCACATCTGGACCAACATAACCTCTCCACTTACTTCAGGGATAATCATTGATAGTACTGCCTCTGATCTTGACCACATCTGGACCAACATAACCTCTCCACTTACTTCAGAGATAATCACTGATAGTACTGCCTCTGATCTTGACCACATCTGGACCAACATAACCTCTCCACTTACTTCAGGGATAATCATTGATAGTACTGCCTCTGATCTTGACCACATCTGGACCAACATAACCTCTCCACTTACTTCAGAGATAATCACTGATAGTACTGCCTCTGATCTTGACCACATCTGGACCAACATAACCTCTCCACTTACTTCAGAGATAATCACTGATAGTACTGCCTCTGATCTTGACCACATCTGGACCAACATAACCTCTCCACTTACTTCAGGGATAATCACTGATAGTACTGCCTCTGATCTTGACCACATCTGGACCAACATAACCTCTCCACTTACTTCAGGGATAATCACTGATAGTACTGCCTCTGATCTTGACCACATCTGGACCAACATAACCTCTCCACTTACTTCAGGGATAATCACTGATAGTACTGCCTCTGATCTTGACCACATCTGGACCAACATAACCTCTCCACTTACTTCAGGGATAATCATTGATAGTACTGCCTCTGATCTTGACCACATCTGGACCAACATAACCTCTCCACTTACTTCAGGGATAATCACTGATAGGACCACAGACCATTACCCCACATTTCTCCTAACTAACGTTAATAAACCAACTCTAGAGATAAGGAAGATAAGCTTTAGGCTCCACAATGAAACTGCTATAAGCAACATTATTGCTGCTGCTGCTAACATCAGCATACACATAACTGCTAAGTACAGTCTTCGTGGTGTAGTGGTAAGACACTCGCCTGGCGTTCCGCGAGCGCTTTGTCTTGGGTTCGTATCCTGGCCGGGGAGGATTTACTGGGCGCAAATCCTTAACTGTAGCCTCTGTTTAACGCAACAGTAAAATGTGTACTTGGTTGTAACAACGATTCTTCGCGGCGGGGATCGTATTCCAGGGACCTGCCCGAAACGCTACGCGTACTAGTGGCTCTACAAGAATGTAACAACTCTTGTATATATCTCAAAAAGAAAAAAAAAAAACATCACCTGGGAGACTGAATTATGTGACATAGTGAACATCAACCAAGCAGTGCAAACATTTCTTCAGAAAACTCTGAGCCTGTATAACTCTCACTGTCCTATGCTAACGAAACAAGTCACAACTAAAAGGCTAAACACTTCGTGGCTTACAAAGGGTATACGAAAATCTATTAATAAAAAACATGACCTTGAGAAGAAGTATAGGTTAGGAGTCGTCTCCAAAGAAGTTTCAAAGATTTACTCATCAATGCTGTCAAAAATAATTAGGAGAGACAAAATAAAATACTACGAAAATAAATCTTACCAAATTAAAGGCAACATTAAAAAAACATGGAACACTATCTCCCAAATATTAGGTTCAGAAAAGATTTTTAATAACAAAAAAAAAATTCTCCTATCCAATGACGATGGTGCGCCTCAGACACTGCTACTGAATTCAATAGATTCTTTTCATGCATTGGTACATCCCTTGGTCATGATATTCCATCCTCACTCACTAATATTAAAGACTATAATAATAATAATAATAATAATAATAATAATATTTATTTAGGTAAAGGTACATACATAAAGAGATTTTACAAAGTTTGTTGGCTTTATAGATAGAGCTAGTACATACAATGCCTAAAGCCACTATTACGCAAAGCGTTTTTATTACCTTACTTAAACTACCTTAAACTTGTTACCTTAAACTACCTTACAGGTAACTACCCACAGTCTCTGTACTTAACTCCCGCTACTTCCTCTGATGTTAATGAGATAATCCTTTCCCTTAAAACCAAGTCTAGTGCCCTTGAGGAGATACCAACTCTTATTTACAAAAAAGCCTCCAGATCTTTAGCCCCTGCTATTGCATTGCTCTTCAACAAGTCACTTGAACTCCAAACCTTTCCAGATATTCTAAAAAAAAGCGAGAGTAACGCCTGTCCACAAATGTGGTAATCTCACAGATGTTAACAACTACAGACCTATATCAATCCTGCCAAACTTGTCAAAAATATTTGAAAAACTAATCTATAAGCAGCTTTACTCATATCTAGCCAAACACAATATACTTAGCTCTTGTCAATATGGCTTCAGACCCAAAAAAAGCACTAACGATGCACTTATTAGTAAGATTAACTTGATTCATACAGCTCTTGATAAAAATGAGTTCCCTGTTGGGTTATTTGTGGACCTGCGTAAGGCTTTTGACACTGTCAACCACCAAAACCTTCTTCTTAAATTACATCATTATGGAGTCAGAGGACACTCCCTACAATACCTCGAGTCCTACCTTACTGACAGGCTCCAATGTGTTTCTGTGAATAATACAATTTCTCCCACCCTACCCATCAACATTGGTGTTCCTCAGGGCAGCATACTTGGCCCTCTCCTCTTTCTCATCTACATTAATGACCTTCCAAATGCCTCCCAACACCTCAAACCAATTCTATTTGCTGACGACACAACCTTCATTTACTCCAGTCCTGATCCCCTTGCTCTAAATGCCACAGTAAATACTGAGCTAAATAAAGTCCATCTTTGGCTAACTGCCAACAAACTCACCCTTAACATTGACAGAACTTTTTATATTCTGTTTGGCAATAAATCCTCTAATCAAATCAATCTCAAAATAAACAATACCCAAATTAGTAACAAAGTAGATTGCAAATTCCTTCGTGTTCTCATTGACCACAAGCTGAAATTCCAGGGACACATTCTAAATATATCAAAAAAAGTTTCTAAAACTGTTGGCATTCTTTCTAAGATCAGATATTATGTACCCCGCCCTGCCCTGGTGACTCTCTATTACTCCCTTATCTATCCTTATCTCAACTATGGTATTTGTGCTTGGGGTTCTACTACCCAAAATCATTTACGTCCTCTAATTACCCAACACAAAGCTGCTATTAGGACAATATCCAACTCTGGCCCCAGACAGCACTCGGTACCCTTACTTAAATCTTTGAATATGTTAGACATTAAGTCACTGCACATCCTCTCATGTGTACTCTATATATTTAAAAATCCGAACTGTAATGTCAATCCTGACCTTCAAAGCTTCCTAGAAGGTTGTAACAGAACCCATGAGCACCACACCAGAAACAAATACCTATTTGATATTCCAAGAGTGCGACTTAACCAAACTTGAAATGCTCTACAAATCAAGGGAGCCAGAATGTGGAATGACCTTCCCAACCATGTCAAAGGCTGTACCTCTCTCAACCAGTTTAAGATAAAAACAAAGTACTACCTAATAAACTCCATGTAACCTACCTTACCCCTAAATGTCAACCAATGTCTTGGTATTTTATTTTTGTAAATGCTGTTTGTTGACCAACTTGTATATTGGCTACCATGTTCCCCCTTTTTTAAATTTTATTATTATTTTTTCTTTCAACGCATTTTATACTTTAAGCTTAATTACTTTAAAGTTTTAGTCTAAGTGTCTGTTCCCACCTCACCTTGCCCGACACGCTATGTGTACTAGTGGCTCTAGGTATTGTATGTACTACCTCTACCTCACCTTGCCCGACACGCTATGTGTACTGGTGGCTCTAGGTATTGTATGTACTACCTCTACCTCACCTTGCCCGACACGCTATGTGTACTAGTGGCTCTAGGTATTGTATGTACTACCTCTACCTCACCTTGCCCGACACGCTATGTGTACTAGTGGCTCTAGGTATTGTATGTACTACCTCTACCTCACCTTGCCCGACACGCTATGTGTACTAGTGGCTCTAGGTATTGTATGTACTACCTCCACCTCACCTTGCCCGACACGCTATGTGTACTAGTGGCTCTAGGTATTGTATGTACTACCTCTACCTCACCTTGCCCGACACGCTATGTGTACTGGTGGCTCTAGGTATTGTATGTACTACCTCTACCTCACCTTGCCCGACACGCTATGTGTACTGGTGGCTCTAGGTATTGTATGTACTACCTCTACCTCACCTTGCCCGACACGCTATGTGTACTGGTGGCTCTAGGTATTGTATGTACTACCTCTACCTCACCTTGCCCGACACGCTATGTGTACTGGTGGCTCTAGGTATTGTATGTACTACCTCTACCTCACCTTGCCCGACACGCTATGTGTACTAGTGGCTCTAGGTATTGTATGTACTACCTCTACCTCACCTTGCCCGACACGCTATGTGTACTAGTGGCTCTAGGTATTGTATGTACTACCTCTACCTCACCTTGCCCGACACGCTATGTGTACTAGTGGCTCTAGGTATTGTATGTACTACCTCTACCTCACCTTGCCCGACATGCTATGTGTACTAGTGGCTCTAGGTATTGTATGTACTACCTCTACCTCACCTTGCCCGACACGCTATGTGTACTAGTGGCTCTAGGTATTGTATGTACTACCTCTACCTCACCTTGCCCGACACGCTATGTGTACTGGTGGCTCTAGGTATTATATGTACTACCTCTACCTCACCTTGCCCGACACGCTATGTGTACTAGTGGCTCTAGGTATTGTATGTACTACCTCTACCTCACCTTGCCCGACACGCTATGTGTACTGGTGGCTCTAGGTATTATATGTACTACCTCTACCTCACCTTGCCCGACACGCTATGTGTACTAGTGGCTCTAGGTATTATATGTACTACCTCTACCTCACCTTGCCCGACACGCTATGTGTACTAGTGGCTCTAGGTATTGTATGTACTACCTCTACCTCACCTTGCCCGACACGCTATGTGTACTAGTGGCTCTGTAACAAACTAGGCTGTTGTAAGAATTATCCAGAGTGGTTTATCGACAAAAGAGAATGGGAAGCTGAGCCCGCATGGTGACCTGAGAACCTGACCCCCAGGGGAATTCGCGGTGGAAATAACCGACGCTTTGTTCATAGCTGCGTATAATGAATCATCCTATAGTATTCAGTAATTTAGAGAAAATTAGCCTTTATTCATTTTGCATTAAAATTGTATTGTATAATAGTACTGGATACAATATCAAGAGTATTCTAATTATTGAGTTTAAGTCACCATCAGTGACGTCACGAATCAGATCTAACTTGTAAGGCGGAGTGACCGGCGGTCATAGGTCAGTAGGGTTGACAGGTCTACTATTTCTCAAAGTTTTAATAACCATTTTTGTGATCGGGAACAGCTCTGCCGTTAGAGGCTTGTGTAATTTAATTTCAGTAAAATAATTCAACCAGTCTGGATCAATTAAGTACAACAGAGTTTAATTGTTATAACTTAAACCTTGCTAGTAACTTGGTAGAACTTTGACTGACTAGGCGGAAGGATACAATGCTCTGTCTGGGGTAGACCAGACAAGGGAGAGATCAGTGTGAATACGGGAGCAGCTGGGAGAGGTCAAACATCTTACCTCTCCCCAAGACCAGCCCAACATCTAGAGCTGGTCGCCCAAGGTATAGTTGCTATTGTTAATTATAGGGATAGTCTTCTCATTTGCCACTCAGGTCAAGTAGGGAGTGTTAAAGTGACAGGGAGTGAACATATTTAGATTTTGTTTTAGTTTTCTTTTAATAAATTAAATTTGTTAATATTTTGCATTTCATTATTTCCATGTGTTTTATGTGTAAACTTGTCCTGGTCACGTGGTCCACACGAGGCAGAGTTGTATTGGGTGCCGATTCTAACATCGAATCGGAATTATCATTACCGTGTAATTTATTCCACACTCAAGGTCATCGTATATAGTGGGGATCAAGCCCCTAGGTTGATTAATTAGCGTGATCGATCCAGACCTCGATCATTGCTCTTGTGTTACTGGTCTGGTGGTGGCAGCGTAGAGGCGACTCTAGGGTTTTGCTCAGAGCCTAGGTCACGTCATACTGGGTGTAGAATCCTAAGTCGGTCAATCGTCTTAGGACCACGTGGCGTGGAGTTGGCTTTGGTAAAAGTTTTGGAGTCCCTTGGTAGAGAATAAAAAGTAAGAATACGGGTAGAGGGCAAAGAAAGAAGGAAGTAGAGAGAGGAACCCAAACCCGTGTTACAGCTCTAGGTATTGTATGTACTACCTCTACCTCACCTTGCCCGACACGCTATGTGTACTAGTGGCTCTAGGTATTGTATGTACTACCTCTACCTCACCTTGCCCGACACGCTATGTGTACTAGTGGCTCTAGGCATTGTATGTACTACCTCTACCTCACCTTGCCCGACACGCTATGTGTACTAGTGGCTCTAGGTATTGTATGTACTACCTCTACCTCACCTTGCCCGACACGCTATGTGTACTAGTGGCTCTAGGTATTGTATGTACTACCTCTACCTCACCTTGCCCGACACGCTATGTGTACTAGTGGCTCTAGGTATTGTATGTACTACCTCTACCTCACCTTGCCCGACACGCTATGTGTACTAGTGGCTCTAGGTATTGTATGTACTACCTCTACCTCACCTTGCCCGACACGCTATGTGTACTAGTGGCTCTAGGTATTGTATGTACTACCTCCACCTCTCCTTGCCCGACACGCTATGTGTACTAGTGGCTCTAGGTATTGTATGTACTACCTCTACCTCACCTTGCCCGACACGCTATGTGTACTAGTGGCTCTAGGTATTGTATGTACTACCTCTACCTCACCTTGCCCGACACGCTATGTGTACTGGTGGCTCTAGGTATTGTATGTACTACCTCTACCTCACCTTGCCCGACACGCTATGTGTACTAGTGGCTCTAGGTATTATATGTACTACCTCTACCTCACCTTGCCCGACACGCTATGTGTACTAGTGGCTCTAGGTATTGTATGTACTACCTCTACCTCACCTTGCCCGACACGCTATGTGTACTAGTGGCTCTAGGTATTGTATGTACTACCTCTAGCTTTAACTCTAACACAATGTTTGTACTGTAACTCTGCTACTATATATGTACTCTTCCTAAATATATTATTATTATTATTATTATTATTATTATTATTATTATTATTATTATTATTATTATTATTATTATTATTTCTGTGTTGTTTGTCAAGACTTCTCTGGTGATGGTCTGGTTGTGGGAAGAGATTATATGTTCCTTAGTGGAGCCCTGTTGTTTGCGCATAGTTAATCGCCTGGAAAGAGACGTTGTTGTCTTGCCTATATACTGAGATCTTTGGGGCTTACAGTCCCCAAGTGGACATGTGAAGACATAGACGACGTTGGTCTCCTTCAAGGCGTTCTGCTTGGTGTCTGGGGAGTTTCTCATGAGTTGGTTGGCAGTTTTTTTGGTTTTGAAGTAAATTGTCAATTGTATTTTCTGGTTTTTGTCTTTAGGGATAACGTTGCTATTAATAATATCTTTGAGGACCCTTTCTTCTGTTTTATGAGTCGAGGAAAGAAGAGAGTTCTAGAGGAGATCTCTCGGGTATTTGCCTGAGATGTTACTCTATGATAATATTGTTTCCTTTGAAACAATCAAACATTTAACTAACGTAGAATAACCCTCTCAGGAACCAGGTAGGAGACATTCCAAGTGTTGTACTTCAGGCAACATATGTGAGACCAAGTGTCGATTATGCAGCTCTGGGCTTAGAACCCCACCATGAGAAAGTGCACAACATATGTGAGACCAAGTGTCGATTATGCAGCTCTGGGCTTAGAACCCCACCATGAGAAAGTGCACAACATATGTGAGACCAAGTGTCGATTATGCAGCTCTGGGCTTAGAACCCCACCATGAGAAAGTGCATAACATATGTGAGACCAAGTGTTCATTATGCAGCTCTGGGCTTAGAACCCCACCATGAGAAAGTGCACAACATATGTGAGACCAAGTGTTCATTATGCAGCTCTGGGCATAGAACCCCACCATAAGAACAGTGAACGAGGCTGGTTCGTTAGGTAAGACTGTGAGGACACTTGAGGAGAACCACAATAGCCAAGTTGACCCAAGAGCAACACCAGACAAACTCCCAAGATAAATAAGGTGAAGAAAGAGGACATATCCAGGCTGACTGAGGTGCCGACTAGAGGGGCACATGAGTCACGGCGGCTGTAAGGACCCAATTGTTTAGAATAAGGATGAGGTGTCGACGGTGTGGGAACAGTTGGGCAGCAACATGTCCACTACGTCACGTGACCTTGATCTTGGCCTGTGGGCGGTGCTGCTCCCCGCTGCTCCCCGCTGCTCCCCGCTACTCCCCGCTGCTCACTCCTCTACTCTCATGGTTGTGCTTGCGGGGGTTGAGCTCTGGCTCTTTGGTCCCGCCTCTCAACTGTCAATCAACTGGTGTACAGGTTCCTGAGCCTACTGGGCTCTATCATATCTACATTATAAACTGTGTATGGAGTCAGCCTCCACCACATCACTGCCTAATGCATTCCACCTGTTAACTACTCCCACACTGAGACAGTTCCTTCTAACGTCTCTATGAGGGGGGCGGGGGGAGTGAGGGGGGGGCAGAACACCTGGGGCACTACGCACCTGTCACCCCCCCTATTATCAAGGAGGGGGGGGGGGGTGAGGGGGCAGGAGGGGGGGTGAGAGGTGGAGTCACCAGTGGAGGTGGCCCTGGTGGCTAGCCTCCAGGTGTGGCCCTGGTGGCTAGCCTCCAGGTGTGGCCCTGGTGGCTAGCCTCCAGGTGTGGCCCTGGTGGCTAGCCTCCAGGTGTGGCCCTGGTGGCTAGCCTCCAGGTGTGGCCCTGGTGGCCAGCCTCCAGGTGTGGCCCTGGTGGCTAGCCTCCAGGTGTGGCCCTGGTGGCTAGCCTCCAGGTGTGGCCCTGGTGGCCAGCCTCCAGGTGTGGCCCTGGTGGCCAGGCTCCAGGTGTGGCCCTGGTGGCCAGCCTCCAGGTGTGGCCCTGGTGGCCAGCCTCCAGGTGTGGCCCTGGTGGCCAGCCTCCAGGTGTGGCCCTGGTGGCCAGCCTCCAGGTGTGGCCTTGGTGGCCAGCCTCCAGGTGTGGCCCTGGTGGCCAGGCTCCAGGTGTGGCCCTGGTGGCCAGCCTCCAGGTGTGGCCCTGGTGGCCAGCCTCCAGGTGTGGCCCTGGGGGCCAGGCTCCAGGTGTGGCCCTGGTGGCCAGCCTCCAGGTGTGGCCCTGGTGGCCAGCCTCCAGGTGTGACCCTGGTGGCCAGCCTCCAGGTGTGGCCCTGGTGGCTAGCCTCCAGGTGTGGCCCTGGTGGCCAGCCTCCAGGTGTGGCCCTGGTGGCCAGCCTCCAGGTGTGGCCCTGGGGGCCAGGCTCCAGGTGTGGCCCTGGTGGCCAGCCTCCAGGTGTGGCCCTGGTGGCCAGCCTCCAGGTGTGGCCCTGGTGGCTAGCCTCCAGGTGTGGCCCTGGTGGCTAGCCTCCAGGTGTGGCCCTGGTGGCCAGCCTCCAGGTGTGGCCCTGGTGGCCAGGCTCCAGGTGTGGCCCTGGTGGCCAGCCTCCAGGTGTGGCCCTGGTGGCCAGCCTCCAGGTGTGGCCCTGGTGGCCAGCCTCCAGGTGTGGCCCTGGTGGCCAGCCTCCAGGTGTGGCCTTGGTGGCCAGCCTCCAGGTGTGGCCCTGGTGGCCAGGCTCCAGGTGTGGCCCTGGTGGCCAGCCTCCAGGTGTGGCCCTGGTGGCCAGCCTCCAGGTGTGGCCCTGGGGGCCAGGCTCCAGGTGTGGCCCTGGTGGCCAGCCTCCAGGTGTGGCCCTGGTGGCCAGCCTCCAGGTGTGACCCTGGTGGCCAGCCTCCAGGTGTGGCCCTGGTGGCTAGCCTCCAGGTGTGGCCCTGGTGGCCAGCCTCCAGGTGTGGCCCTGGTGGCCAGCCTCCAGGTGTGGCCCTGGGGGCCAGGCTCCAGGTGTGGCCCTGGTGGCCAGCCTCCAGGTGTGGCCCTGGTGGCCAGCCTCCAGGTGTGGCCCTGGTGGCCAGGCTCCAGGTGTGGCCACAGGATGTGCGATGATTGAGCATGGCGCACCGCGCCAGTCATTTATCTTCTCTGACATGTGCTGGTTCCATGGTGTGGAACCGCTCTAACAGGTCCTACATTACCTTCGATTCTATCTCTTCTGAAATTTTTCCGTACACAATTTAGTTTGTTATGTAGCTGTTAGATCCTCCAGAGTAATACCAACGGTCCTCATGTTGTTGGGTCATTGTTTACCTCTTGGGGATGGCGTCGTTTGCTGCTCTCTGTATTGCTCTTACTAAATCTTTTTCCATTTCTTGGGTGTTGTCAGGAGTAGTGTGGTTTGGTGCCAAGCTTCAAGAGATTCCTGTAACTTGGTCCAATCTGCTTTGATAAAGTGCCATCCGGCCTCGCGAGCTGGAGGTGTGGCCGTAAGTGTTATATTAATAACTGGTCATGTAGCAAAGTTGTCACTGGTCAGAACATGATGAACTGACCAGTGACACGACTCATTGTGTCATTGTCATGCTGCTGGACACAAACGTTACGTCCAGCTTCCCCCTCCCCCCCCCCACCACCAATGTATTCACCTAGTTGTGCTTGCGGGGGTTGAGCTTTGCTCTTTCGGCCCGCCTCTCAACTGTCAATCAACTGTTACTAACTACTTTTTTTTCCCCACACCACACACACACACACACACACACACATACACACACACACACACACACACACCAGGAAACAGCCCGTGACAGCTGACTAACTCCCAGGTGTTGGACGCCAGTACAACCTAATCATTCTACAATAACATCAACCGATGTTACACTGGTGGCAGCGGTGGGATGGTCCCATGTACAAACTGACTGATAAGTTTCTTGGTCCTTACAGAGTTCTTGAGCATATCACAGGTAATAAGTACAAGCTGGAAAACCTAGCCACTAGAGAACAAGTACATGAGCATCTCAACCACATGAAATTAGCCGTCTGACTGTCGACGATGACACCCCGACTCCTGTCCCTGACAACGTACTGTGTGGCCCTACCACTGTGACACCCACTTCGGTGTCTGACACGCCCAGCGATACTACCCCACCACGTACTCACACATACAATCTTCGGTCCAGACCTGTTATTTCGACAGTACACCACCAACAGTCTGATGATTCATCTTCGTGTGACTGTGGTGTTCCAGTCTGTAAGGGACAATGGATGCGTTCTATCTACTCCCCCTCTCCCTGCCTGTTCGTACATGGCAGAGGGAGACTACGTTCGTGATGGATTAGCACCTGAGAATTCATAGTTTTATGACTAGATTTAAGAGTGATTGCAACATTGTTTGGCACCCCTCGGCTCAATGTATATAGCCCCTTCCACCTCAGGTATCTTTGTTCATAGTTCATTGATCTTGTCGTGTCTCTATACATTATGAAGGTCCTCGTGTTCCTGCCACATTCATGCTCTCCATATTTTAGTGGACATGTCGCTTATCCTATGTATTGCCATGTAATATATTGTGCCTACGTTAGTGTCTACCGTTTATAATCTACTTACCAGGTAACACTGTGGCTGACCATCATGAATTCCTACGCGCACCTTCTGGTCCGCTGCCTCTACCGCTACCGCCTCTACCTGCAGCCGGACCTCCCGCCTCCAGTGTGTGCAGACATTTAGCTAGTTAACAATGATGCTCCATGGACAGCTTAGTTTTAGGATTATATTTAAGCATTGTCCTTATTATTCATGCATGTCCGAGACGGTGTTGGACGTCTCAAAAAATAAGCTTGTTTGTTTACGACCACTATAGGTAAATGTTTTCCTGTATATAATGTTAGTTAGGTACACGCCCAAGGGTTCTCAAATTTGTCAAGCAGATCGCCGAGGACGCCGATGATAGCGTGCCGAGCGGTGTTGGACGCCAGTTAGGCGCCATGGCCATACACATAGGGTGACCTAATACCCTCTTAAGCTAAACAACTTAATAGGTATCAACAACGTGTCAGCAGATTTGAATGCAATCTGGCCTGCGCCTGCAGACCTCAGACCTTCAGACACAGCCTGGGCATTGGAGCGTGTGCACGCGCTCCCTTACTCTAGCTAGCTCCTGGCCCGGTGTACAAGATCTATATATATTTATAATAATACTAAGGAAAAGCAGTGGATGTTTGGTACTCCAATTCCTGCCCACAACCTAATCATTCTACAATAACATCAACCAATGTTACACAGTGAGCCACACACAGTCTTGTTATTTACTAGACTAATTTATAGTATTTATTATAGGCCTGGGCCTTACTGTTTACTATTTTCCACCATTTCTACGTGACACTATCGACATTGTCTCTGATATTTGACTATATTATTATATTAATTACATTAATTCCTTTACATTTCTGGATCCCAGCCTTATTGGTGTCCATTTGTCTATGACTCAGACCTACAGGTCTTGTTGAAGGTCTTGGGGAACTGCTGCTCGCAGAATGTTCATTGACGCTCTAAGACTGAACTCATTGGCGCCTCTTAAGGCAGTATCTTAGGCTAACTATTCAGCTCTACCATGTATTCTGAGGCCAACATACGATGGAGATCACTGTAACGGTCTCGGTTACCATCCTTATAATGTGTTGTGTTCGTGTCGCTCCGGACACACGCATGGGTTGGAGTTATGCTATGGAGTTAAGCATGTTGCAGTTACGCTTTAAGACATGTTTCCAATATTTGATTTTGTTTTATTTATATATTGATATGATACTATATATAATGGTCATATATATATAGATTATTTTGGTCTGACCTATTGTTTTATATTATTATATTGGAGTATATTTGAACTGAGTTATTACTTCCTAGTTTCCCTCCTGGTTTAACTTCTGCCTTCGCCACAGATACCGTAACTGGTTACCAGCCCCCCCCCCCTTTTTTCACTTGTTCGGGTTTTCTTTTTTCCCGCTAAAGTTCTGCTGGGTTTGTTAGTTACCTTACTTCGCTACAGTCTAGTTTCCTGGAAGATCTTATTCTCCTGCTTTCCCCTTAATTTTGCTCTAGACGCTCCTATCCTCTGTTCCAGTGTTCCTATCCCAGTTTTCCTCGGGGTGTCATCCTGGCTTTATCATTTAATGACAGTTGCCCAGTTTGCTGCCGGAAAACGTCCCCCCCCCCCTCTTACAACCTTATTCCAGCAGTACCCTTAAGGGGGTAGGGTTCTTGCCCGTCACGTTCCTACTGCTTGCCCGCTCTGCCCACCCTTACTGCCTTAATACTTCCAGAACCGACTACGGAAGGCGCACGAGGTACACCATTGATGAACGAGGAAAAAGTGATGGAGCCCGAGGGCAGACTACTGCACCCATGAGGTCGACACCACCCTCACCGCTGGGGGGCGGCCGCACCGACAACGACGGCCACGGGGTCGACCCTGGGGAGTCGGCCTTGGTGTAGGCGGCTTCCCACACCCGCCCTGGGGCCAGCACTGCAGGACTGGTCCCTGTGAGGGCGGGCTCCAGCGATGACCCGGGCACAGCGCCCCCTACTCAGGTGCACATCCCCGCTGTACGATCACCTCACAAGGACATGACATGGGGGGGGGGGTACACCATGCCTCTGTACGCTCTGTGGATCGTCGCCATGATGCTCCGTTGACCTCACCAAGGACGCTGTTTAACTTGCACCATCTGCCTAGTAGAACCGGTTGGGTACCTTTTTCAGTCAGGAGGAACCCGACTGTTTTTAATGCCCTCTCCTGGGATACGGGCACGGTCGCTGTCACGGAAACGATTGGGCATATTCCTAGTTAATGGTTAGCGAGGAACACTCGCCTCGCAAGGTCTAGTTGGTGCGGGGCTCTTGCCTCACTGTGCCCATGACCCGTCGCCATGGCGCCCGTTCGCCTCGTCAAGAACGCTGTTTCACTTGTAGCATATGTCTAGTAGACCCGGTTTGGTAACTTCTACAGTCAGGGTAACCTGTCACGGGCACGGTTACAGCCACAGTGCGAGTAGTCACATTCCTGGGGTCAGAGTCACGAAGCAGTTACGCAAACAATTAAGAACCTATAAATCTTTTCTCAATCTTTGGCGGCTTTGTTTACAATTATTAAACAGTTAATGAGCTCTGAAGTACCAGGAAGCTGTTTAAAACAATAACAACAGTTGGCTGGGAAGTTTCCATGCTTGTAAACTGTTTAATAAATGTAACCAAAGCCGTCAAAGATTGAGGAAAGATGGACACGTTCGTAAGTACTTGCATAACTGCTTCGTGAATCTGGCCCCTAGTTACAGCGGCCAGCCGCCGCTCGCCCTTCAGGGTTGGGGGTTCCGCGCCGCTGGCCCTCGCGGGGTGGCGGTGCTTCGCCGGAACCCCTAAGGTGATAAGCCTGCTGATACCTAAGAAATATTAACATGAATTGTAATTAGTGTAAATTCCAATAATGCAACTTTCAATTACTAACTATAGATGTAACTATTAATTGTAATTGATTTAATACTTTATCATTATAATGATTATTCATTATATTTATTCTTTACTACTTTATTGTTATATAAATAGATATTCTAAAAAAAGCGAGAGTAACGCCTGTCCACAAATGTGGTAATCTCACAGATGTTAACAACTACAGACCTATATCAATCCTGCCAAACTTGTCAAAAATTTTTGAAAAACTAATCTATAAGCAGCTTTACTCTTATCTAGCCAAACACAATATACTTAGCTCTTGCCAATATGGCTTCAGACCCAAAAAAAGCACTAACGATGCACTTATTAGTAAGATTAACTTGATTCATGCAGCTCTTGATAAAAATGAGTTCTCTGTTGGGTTATTTGTGGACCTGCGTAAGGCTTTTGACACTGTCAACCACCAAAACCTTCTTCTTAAATTACATCATTATGGTGTCAGAGGACACTCCCTACAATACCTCAAATCCTACCTTACTGACAG